>NC_134402.1:261282600-261587183 GCF_038048845.1 Mixophyes fleayi
TAGCCTGCAACTGATGGGATATTTTTTAATACCAAAAATAAAAATAATATATTAGTAGTAAAATATAAATACAATACAATATAATATAATGTCTGATTACCGTATATACAGTTAACTAAACAAAAGTTCATATAATATCTCCTCTCTTAGGGGGGTATTCAATTGTTCAGCTTGACGGCCGAAAAACTCGCGCTCTAAAACTATTAATACGGTAAAATTGCGCTTAAAAACCGTTCATACAGTAATTTCAGGGAGCTGCGAGCTAAAATTCAGCGAGTAATTACCGTATTAACGTAATAGTTTTAGAGCGCGAGTATTTCGGCCGTCAAGCCGAACAATTGAATACCCCCTTAGAGTGGCCAAGTCAAGACATAGGTCTGCGGTGTGGAGCGTCTTGGTTTTATCACGAGAAACCTCGAGCCTATGGTTTTATTCTGGGCTTCAACTCTCACATGAGTTGAAAGTGACCCTGCTTAGAAGGAACCTATTAACGCCTAAAGTTTCCCATAAGCTCAAGTTATTGGTGGTCAAAAAGGCTGACCGGCCTACAAAAATGCGGACCATACAACCTATAGAGGGGATTTACCCCGGCCAAAGGCATTAAATATAGGGCTGTCCCTGAGGGCATATGCTCCTTTGTCCCCAGCACAGCCTGCTCATGGCTACATGATTACATTTAAAGGTAAATAAATTGTCTTGTGCTAATGTGTGAACATTTTAAAATATATTTATTTCAATATGCTATAAATCTCTATTTTTCTTGAAAAAAAACTATATTTGCTTAATTTGTTGAAAGGAAAATTTGTATTGGTGCATTCAATCTTGCAGACATATAGAACAAAAATTTTATTTTGTTAAATAACTAAACTGTGTTTGCATTTGTCGCTTGTAATAGTATACTTTTCAGCAAATAATTCCCATTTAATTCTTTAAAAAGTTCATGAAATTATTTTGCGTTCTTGCACCTGATTTTATAAGAAAAATATATCTCAATGTGTATCGGAAAATTGAATGGAAATTTAAGAATATATGTCCAGAGTAATTTCAATTTCTACATTTATTTCTTGCAAGAACTCCATGTCATAGGATTATTTCATCCTGTATCTCATGCAAAATGATACCATTTTATAATGTCGTTCTTTAGAGCTTTATTAAAGGGACTCAAACACTGTTCCTCATTTCCCTTTGTTTTTGTCTGATGTAAATAAAAATAGGATAAATGTACAAATATGTTCTTGTAATAGGACTTTACCTAGTTTCCAGGCGCGGTCCGGCAGTTTTCGGCCCGGGGGGCGCATAGGCGGCTGCATCACGTGACACGCGATGTGGCCGCCGGTAATATTGACGTGTAATTGAGAAATTATTTCATGCACGAGGGGGGGATGGGGGGAGTCGGCCGGCCCGAACAGCCGTTAGACTGAGCGGCCCGGGTGCCCGCTTCCCCCCTGCCCCCCAGTCCAGCCCGCCCCTGCTAGTTTCTATGAAAGTATTCATAATTTTCCTAGCAGAATGTATCATTTAGCTCTCTTTTCACTCTTATTGAGGTGTGATAATTCTCTTACTTGCAGTACTTGGGGAGGCATTGCCTTGTGGAAAAGCATGTAACTTCACTGAGAGGGGTATGATAGATAGCAGACACAACTCTATGAGTTTGCTCACAACTTTAAAATATTTTTAGCATATATTCCCCTGTTTCAAGCATAAATAAGCAAATATTTTTTTGTCGTTACAATAACTTTTTTTTGCCAAGCATTGAAACAAACAAGCTATGTATGAGATTCTTAAGCAGTAAAACTTGTTGGGGGAGGGTAGTGAAATCACATGGGCACCAACCATCCACTTAACCTCTCACCTCTTCTGGTTCTCCCCGTCCCCTTTCTCTCTCCCCGTTGCTTCACTGGCTCCCTTTTGTGCTTGACTTTGTTTACCCTCCCTTAGGATGTAAGCTCGAATGAGCAGGGCCCTCTTCCCTCCTGTCTCCATACCTGTTCTTCAGCTCCGTCTCTACTGTATCTGCCTGCTTGGAGTTTCTGAAGTACTGGTACTTTGTGTTTATTGTCCTGTACTGTTTTACCCTGTATAGTCTACTGTTTGTACCATGTATGGAGCTGCGGAAACCTTGTGGCGCCTAACAAATAAACGATAATAATAATAATAATAATAATGGAAGAGAATACCAGTAAACACATTGTGTCACACTTCAATGCAGAAAATCATAGCTAAGGAGCCTGGAATAGGGTGAAATACACAATATTTATTGCAGATATGTTTCCAGAAAATGCAGTATGGTGCAAACCGGATGGTGTAGAAATAGAACAGGGATTTCAGGGGGATGCAGAAAGCAATTAACAAGAACATGGCTGATGCAGGTGAATAGGGAGTTTTTAGAAATCCCAGGGAACAGGTGAACCAGGAGCACAACAAGGAGCAGCACAGCAACATATACCAACAACTATGACAACAGCAGCATGGGCCATGGGAAGAAATATACATAAATAATGAGAGACACAGATGTACCATTAATGGAAGCTGAGATCAACTCCTACTAGTGAGTGAAAATGTCCATAATGGAAGAGCAACACCTCTGGCGGCATGGAGATCCTGCAGCCAGGAACACAACCACGGCAAAGACTAACACAGTGCTAGGCAAACAGGAGCTGCAGAAGGCAAGCAGCATCCTATAGGGAGATGTTGCAAAGCTGCCGGAGGCAGATCGTGACACACTGACTTTCATACAAGAAATTTAGTTCCACATTTTCCTTGCCTATGGTTTCACTGCATTAATGCGTGCAATTAGCTGGTTCTGGCATACAGCAATGGTTTTGATGGATTAAAAATCATGCATTGCAGGTAGAAAACAGTCCTATTTCTAAAGGCTGTGACTGGTGTGTAGCATTTGGGAATTGTCAATTCCTGTCCTAAATTGCATCTTATTAAACTCTGTATGTCTTTGTATGGGAAAGGGATGAAGGGAATTGGTATAGGAATGACATTAAGCTTGTTGGAAATAATAGAAGTGGTGGTGAGCCTAATAAATACAATACAGTAACCAATTAAAATAAATAAAAATGGAAAAGGAAGTGAATGAAAGATGGGGGAACTTATATACAGCTTAAATACAGAAGCTAAAAAGACAAAGGGTTTAGAGGAAAAGAAAGGTACACACCCCAAAAAATCCAATGAGTTACTAAAACACAGTACTCTATATTTGGCATCGTAAAACTAAGTAGCAAAACACTAAATGCCCTAACAACATATACATTCAGTATTGACACATTCATAGGCACCAGCAAATTTTGCAGGATATATTTCACCAAAACAGCCATAGAGTGGAAACTGTGGTTGACCAATCAAAAATCACAGACAAATAATATAAACACAACTTGCTTAAATCTATATTTAGATTCTACCGAAACGCAAAAAGGCAATGTCATCACTTTCTTTGCAAAAAAAATCCAATTTTAACCTCACCAAATTGGTAAACTCGCAGAAAAGGTACTCAGATATAACCAGCAATCAAAGGAGGAGGAATTGTTATCATGGACATAACCAAAAACTTAGGAGAAGCAAACTGAATCCTGTCAGAACCCACATATACAAAATATGTTTGGCCTCACAATTAGATTCATAACAGAACTTAAGAACTTTAACATTATAGAAAACAATAGAGACCACATAAACTACATATTAAACTGTATTAAATACATCCTATAGTATAACTCTTCTGCATCTCTAGATGCATACTGCCTACAAGCACAAGGAACAGCTACTGAAATTTCTACATGAACAAATGGGAAGAGAATTCTATATATAAAGACAACCCATACTAACAAGACATAGGGCTAGATTTACTAAATTGCGGATTTGAAGAAGTGGAGATGTTGCCTATAGCAACCAATCAGATTCTAGCTTTCATTTTGTAGAATGCACTAAATAAATGACAGCTAAAATATGATTGGCTGCTATAGGCAACATCTCCACTTTTTTAAACCTGCCGTTTAGTAAATATAGCCCATAGTCCTTAGGAATATATATATATATATATATATATATATATATATACACTTATATATTATGTTACCATCCTACTCTTTATTATACACATACCAACAAATAATCTATATTTAAAATATATGTAGTACATGAATAGCATGCAAAAAAACCCAGCCAAATAAATAAACACACAGCCACAATGTACCAACGTACGAGCTAACTTCACCAAAGCCTTAAGGTGAAGAAATCATTAGTACTGATTTCCTCACATACACTTCTATCTACCACTCCTATCAAAATGCTCTGGACACTGCAAAACAAACAAATTACCAATCTCTCATCTATGCTCAGGCTTCTAACCTCCAATGCCTGTTTATTACCTTTAAATCTCTTCCCAACCCTCACACCCCAAACTCTCTGACTACTATCGGTGCCCAGGATCTTGCTTCCTACTTCAAGGACAAGATTGATAAGATCAGACTAGAAATGGCATAATCTTCCTTGATAAGCAATTAGCTCAATTCCTTCCCAGCCTCCTCTGACACCCTTTTTTCATTTGATCTCACAAATGAAGATGAAGAATCTATTCTCTTCTTATCTTTCTACTTTACCTCCTGTCCTCTTGATCCTATACCCACACAAATTGGTAATTCCTTGTTTCCTGTGCTCATATTCCACATCTAACTAAAATCTGTAATCTCTATCTCTACTGGTATCTTCCTGTCATTATACAAGCATGCAGTGATTATGTTATGAGTAAACAAAATTCTGATTCAAGCTCTCTCTCAATTTACCGTCCCACCTCTCAACTCCCATGCCCCTCCAAGATTCTAGACTTACCTACACTCGCCTTACATGCTTCCTTTTCATGATCAACCTATTGGATACTCTTCAGTCAGGCTTTCATTCTCAACACTCTACAGAGACTGCGTTGACTATGATTTGATCACTGCTAAAACTAAAGATCATTGCTCTCTTCTAATTCTCCTGGATCTTTCTGCTGCATTCAACACTGTTTACCATTCTCTTCTCATACAAATGCTACAATCCCTAGATCTTCATGACACTGTCTAATCCTGGTTCTCATCTTACCTTTCTATTCGCTCTTTCAGTGTTCATTTCTCTATATCCACCTCTGCTCCACTTCCTTTATCAGTAGGAGTACCACAAAGCTCAGTACTAGGTCCTTTGCTGTTCTCTATCTATACCACTTCTCTAGGAAAACTAATAAGCTCCTTTGGATTTCAGTATCATGTCTATGCGGATGGTACCCAAATTTATCTATCCTCTCCTGATGTCTCACCATCTGTGTTGTCCAGGGTTACTGGCTGTATTTCTGCCATTTCATCTTGGATGTACTCTTGCCAACTCAGACTCAATCTTTCAAAAACAGAGTTAATAATATTCCCACCCGCTAACAGAAATGACCTACCTGTCATTTCTATTTCTATTGACAACATGGCCATAAATGCCACCCTGCAATCTCGCTGCCTAGGTGTGATCCTTGACTCAGAACTATCCTTTGTTTCCCACATTAACTCTTTATCTAAATCATGCTACATGCATCTAAAAAACATTTCCAGAATACACACGTATCTTATACAAGAAACTGCAAAAACTTTAATTAATGCATTCATCATCTTCCTTATTGTCTATTCAAATTCCCTCCTTACTCGTCTTCCCCTAAACAGACTCTCACCTCTAAAATCTATTTTGCATGCAGCAGCCAGACTGATTTTCCTTACAAATCCTTTATCCTCTGCTGAACCACTCTGTCAGACTCTACATTTTTTACCGAATCCAATATAAAATAATTCTAATTACATAAATGCTATCATTAAAACTGCACCTACATACATATCCTCAATTGTCTCAAAATATCTCCAAACCCGACAGCTCCAGTCTGCACAAGATCTGTGTCTCTCATTCACTCTCATTTACATCCTCTTATTCCATTTTTCGAGCTGTACCCAGTCTATGGAATTCCCTCCATCACACAATAAGACTTTGCTCTCGTCTAAAAACTTTCAAGCATTCTCTGAAAACCCACCTCTTCAGACAAGCTTATAATATTCCACAGCCACCCTCTTAACCTTATTCGGTGTCAGGCTCCGTCCCGCTGCCACCTCGGTATCTTGGCTTGTTTGACTACCTCTGATATTCCTCGGCCCCTATGACCCGCATTGTTTGACTTCTCTTTGGTTTACCACTTATGCACTGCTGCTCCAGACTGTTACCGATCCGGCTTGTCTGACCTCTCATCTGGATTCCCCCTTGTATCTCCTTGCCAGCATGTTAACGACCCAGCTTACCAGACTACCCTCATCCTGTGCCTCGCTAAATGACTCAGGGAAGGATCGCAACCTGCGTGCCTCCTGAAGCTGAGCCCATACCTCCTTGCGGGGGTTCTTGGTGAAAACCAGGGGCATGTTAGACTCTACACCTTCCTCTCGAGTTGTGCCAATGTTAGCAGGTACTCTGCATCTAAAGTGTGACACTAAGTTAACGTATTACCACCCTTTACACAATTCACACAAGACAACAACCCTCTGACCCCTGACCAACACTGTTGTGTTAATGGATCACATATTATTTGAATCACTTTTTACCTTTGCATTCTGGCTGGACCAATATGCAATATGTAGACTTAACCTCATGTATCAGCTTCCCATTGACCCATAGATTGTAAATTTGCGAGCAGGGCCCTCTTACCTCTGTTTTGCCTAGTATTGTTTACTACTGTGTTTGTCCCCAATTGTAAAGAGCAACGGAATTTGCCAGTGCTAAATAAATAAATGAAGATGATGATGATGATAAGTGTCACTCACCGGACTGTGAGTGCTTCTTCCCGGACATTTAGGAACCGTGGCCGTCCTCCATCCTGAGGGACTGCGCATGCGCAGCCCTTTCTATACCTCCAGTGTATGTTCCTTTAACTTAATTGGCAGATCAGGCAACCTCCCTATATTAAGCACCTGTGGTCAACACCACGTTGCCTGATCTTGGAGTCTCATTCCCCATGAGTCTCTGAAGGTGTTCCTGTGTTTCCTTGTTCATTCAGCCCTGCTGATTCCTGTGGTTTCCAAACCACTTCTACCTCTGTGGTTTCCAAACCACTTCTGCTACTGTGGTTCCCATACCACTTCTACCATCTACTGTATCATCGTGACTGTGAGCTGATTCCTATCCGCTGCCTCCGTGCTCTACAGTCTTCTAACCACTTCAACTCTACTATGTATTATTGGGACTGTTAGCTGATTCCTATCCGCTGCCTCCGTGCACTTCAGTCTCCTATTCACTTCCATTCACCTGTTCCTGATTGTGACTGCCAGCTGATTCCTATCCGCTGCCTCCGTGCACTACAGTCTTCATCCTGCAACTCGTCTGTGTTTCATCATCGTGACTGCTGCTGATTCTTATCCGCTGCCTCTGTGCACTACAGCCTTCAACCTGCAACTCGTCTGTGTTTCATCATCGTGACTGCTGCTGATTCCTATCCGCTGCCTCCGTGCACTACAGTCTTCAACCTGCAACCCGTTTGTGTTTCATTGTGACTGTTTGGCTGATTCCTATCCGCTGCCTCTGGGCGCTTCAGTCTTCAGTTCTTGTCAACTCTCCCGTGTTTCCCTGAGTCTACTGCCTATGGTGCTACCCGCTATTCTCCGTGATCAACAGTTCCAGTTCAACTCTGCTCTCCTGTGTCCCATCGTTACTGCACCTGCTGGTTGCTATTGGCTACCTCCGTGTTCCCGCAGAGACCCGCTGTTACTACTCCTCAGCGCGACTTATTCATCTACTGCTGATCCGCTCTCCACGCTTTCCTGTGTTTCCCTGCTGGTCTACCTACCTGTGCGCTGCACCTACTAGACCACCGCTTCACCCATCCAGGGACTTCGCATCCTGCCGGCCTCCTGCCGTTCAGGTATCTCTGCACTCCTGTCTGACTGCCTTCTCCTGAACCACGGTATGCCTGCTTCTCATTGACTGTGCTGTGTATTGCATACCTTGCTGGACTGTGTTGGTTCTCCTCTGGAGTGTGCTATCCGCTGAGTCTATTGCCATCATTGACTGTGTTAACTTATGCTGGACTACTTCAAGAGACTTTTCTATATTGGCAGTATTGCTCAGTTATCTATACATTAATATTGTGCATATTACTGTGGTTCAAAGTCAAGGTGCCCGTGTATATCTTGTGTTGCAGTTTCTCCCCGTGCACCTCCTCACATATATATTCAGTGGTACAACTTGCTATCGCAGACCACTGACTACCCGGATACCTCCACTTGGATTCCATTCCTTCACTCAGACAGCGGTACAACTTGCTACCCGCAGACCGCTGACTCTCATCACTCCCTCGTTTCTGTTGGACATTCCTCCTCACTATAGCAGTGGTACAACTTGCTACCGCAGACCACTGACTACTTTCACGTGTCCTTTGTCCATACAGTTCCTCGTGTATTACCACTTCCATATTGCCAGTGCTGCTAGTCATAGACTTTCCTGAGCATCTCATCAGCTGCTATTTCCTGTTCCGTGATCACCCTGCTACCAGAGTACCATATTACCACCGATACTGCTCTGGTAAGCCTATCACCTGGTGATCCCTGGGTAAAGACTCCTAGTGCCCGTGACAGTAAGATCAGGCCATGACAGACCCAGATACGGAACCTACTGCTAAAGAGATGCTGCAGCATCTGGTCAGCCGTGTGGAGCAACAGGATGCTCGCCAACAGCTGTTACTTCAATGTTACCAATCGTTAACCTCCCAAGGAACATCTGGACAGACTGTTACAGCTAGTATTGAAGCTCCTGTGCTTTCCTCCGTTTCCCCAGTGCCATCCCAGGTGTCTACAGCTCCTACGCTTCACCTGCCTACTCCGTCAAAATATGACGGGGACCCCAAAACTTGTAGAGGTTTCCTTAACCAATGTTCAGTCCATTTTGAACTCCAACCTCAAAATTTTTCTACCCATCGTTCCAGAGTGGCCTATCTTATCTCATTGTTTTCTGGACAAGCCCTGGCTTGGGCCTCCCCTCTGTGGGAAAGAAACGATCCAATTCTACAAGATAGTGCCAAATTCATTTCCACGTTCCGAAGTGTGTTCGATGAACCAGGTCGTGTGACCTCCGCTGCTTCCAGCATTCTTCGTTTGCGACAAGGCTCCCATACAGTAGGACAGTATGTCATTCAATTTAGGATCTTAGCCTCTGAACTTCAGTGGAACACTGAAGCATTAGTTGCCGCCTTCTGGCAGGGGCTCTCCGATAAAATTAAAGATGCACTGACTACCCAAGAGCTTCCTTCGTCACTAGAAGATTTGATCTCTCTTTGCCATCGTGTAGACATGAGATTTCGTGAAAGAGAATCTGAGAAAACAACTTCTGCTAAAGCACCTCTTCGTTTAAACCCTCAATTTCGTCCAGTTTCACCTTCTGTGATTCCCATGGAGATAGGACGTTCCAAATTATCTTTAGAAGAGAGGAAACGAAGAGTAAAGAATAGACTCTGTATCTATTGTGCTGATTCCACACATATGCTCAGTTCTTGCCCTAAGAAATCGGGAAATGCCAGGCCCTAACTAGTTCTGGAGAGGTGAAGTTAGGGTCCCTGGAGTCCTCTCCATTGTCTATGAAATCTAAAGTCTGCGCTTTCGATGTTACGATTTCCTTTGCTACCAAATCCTTTGAGTCACAGGCATTGATTGATTCCGGAGCAGCAGGAAATTTCATTTCTAAATCACTAGTGAATCAATGGTCCCTACCAGTGATCACTTTAAAAACACCCATTACTGTGACGGCTATAGATGGATCACGTCTCATCAATGGTCTCATCACCCAGAGTACGTCTCCAGTAACCCTTCAGATTGGTGTACTACACCATGAAGAAATTTCGTTTTTAATTCTTCCTGTTACGACAAGTCCGATTGTCTTAGGCCTTCCATGGCTTCAATGTCACTCTCCCCAGATTGACTGGCGCACCCCTCAAGTTACGTCTTGGGGGCCTGAATGTCACCATCGTTGTCTCTCTCAAGTTATTCCTCTTAAAGTACAGCAATCTTCCATCTCAGCTTCCTCCCCGGGACTCCCTCCTCAGTATGCTTCATTTGCCGATGTGTTTGATAAAGCTCAGTCTGAACGTCTTCCTCCTCATCGTTCTTGGGATTGTCCGATCGACCTTCTACCTGGCAAGACTCCTCCCAGGGGTCGGGTCTATCCTCTCTCGTTACCTGAAACTCAAGCCACATCTGAGTACATACAGGAGAATCTCCAGCGTGGGTTCATTCGACCTTCCACCTCTCCCGCTGGAGCTGGGTTCTTCTTCGTCAAAAAGAAGGATGGATCATTACGCCCTTGTATAGATTTTCGTGGACTCAACGCCATTACTATCAAGAATCGGTATCCCATTCCGCTGATCACTGAGCTATTTGATCGCATCAAGGGAGCTCGGATATTTACTAAGTTGGATCTTCGTGGTGCCTACAATTTAATTAGAATCCGTTCCGGTGACGAATGGAAGACCGCGTTTAACACCAGAGATGGGCATTACGAATATTTAGTAATGCCCTTCGGGCTGTGTAATGCCCCCGCGGTTTTCCAGGGTTTCATCAATGAGATCTTTCGGGACTTATTATATGTATGTGTCGTTGTCTACCGGGACGACATATTGATCTTCTCACAGGACCTGCCTTCTCATCACCAACATGTGGCAGAGGTCCTCTCCAGACTACGGAAAAACTCGTTGTTCTGTAAATTGGAAAAATGTTCATTCGAGTTACCCCAGATTCCATTCTTGGGGTATATAGTTTCCGGAGTTGGCCTGAAGATGGATCCAGACAAAGTAAATGCTGTACTACATTGGCCTCAGCCAACTACTCTTCGTGCCATCCAGCGTTTTTTAGGTTTTGCCAATTACTATAGACGCTTCATTCAAGACTTCTCATCCATTGCATCTCCCATTGTGGCCTTAACTCGGAAAGGGGCTAATACTAAGCAATGGTCATCTGAGGCTCTCCAAGCCTTTCAAATCCTCAAAGAGTCCTTCTCGTCTGCTCCCATTCTGCGACAACCTGATGTGACACTCCCCTTCTTCCTAGAAGTAGATGCCTCTAATGTGGGCTTAGGAGCTATTCTCTCCCAACGCTCGGAGCAACAAAAATTACATCCTTGTGCCTTCTACTCTCGGGGTCTTCTGCCCGCAGAGAAAAACTATACTATCGGGGACAAGGAGTTGCTGGCCATCAAAGCTGCATTAGAGGAATGGAGATACTTGTTGGAAGGAGCTCGCCATCCGGTGACGATCTTCACGGATCATAAGAACTTGTCATATTTGCAATCTGCTCAATGCTTGAACCCTCGTCAAGCAAGATGGTCTCTTTTCTTTTCCCGTTTTGAATTAATTATAACCTTCAAACCAGCTGCTAAGAACAAGAAAGCTGACGCTCTATCTCGAGCTTTTGTGACGTCCTCTGATGTAGAAGAGGTTCCCAACCATGCTATTCTAGACCCCAAATGTATTTCTCTGGCTGCTTCATCCACCAAAATGCTACCATTTGGGAAGACCCTCGTGCCTCCTACTCTGAGGAGGAAAATCCTTTCGTGGTTCCATGCCTCTCGTTTTTCTGGACACGCCGGTGAACATAAGACCTTTGAGATTCTCTCTCGTAGTTACTGGTGGCCTTCAATGAGGAGAGACGTCAAAGAGTTTATTGCTTCCTGTGATTTATGTTCTCAGTTCAAATCCTCCCGCAGAACTCCAGCAGGGTTGCTGCGACCACTACCCATTCCGTCCAAGCCTTGGACCCATATTAGTATGGATTTCGTTACTGATTTGCCACCAAGTAAGAATCACAATACTATTTGGGTAGTGGTAGACAGATTTTCGAAGATGGCTCATTTCGTCCCTCTGTCCGGTTTACCTTCCTCGTCTACTCTGGCTGAACATTTCATTAAAGAAATCTTCCGCATCCATGGATGTCCGTCTGAGATTGTGTCAGATAGAGGAGTACAATTCGTTTCCAGATTCTGGCGGGCCCTTTGTAAAACCTTGGGCATACGATTAGCACTCTCATCGTCTTACCATCCGCAATCTAACGGACAAACGGAACGAGTCAATCAAGATCTTGAGACTTTTATTAGGATGTTCTCTTCAGCCAACCAAGACAACTGGGTAGAATTGCTCCCTTGGGCTGAATTCGCCCATAACAACATGTACCATGAATCATCATCCAAAACTCCATTCTTTGTGGTCTACGGTCACCATCCGTCTTTTCCGGAATTTCCTGCCCTCCCGCCCACCCAAGTTCCTGCTGTGGAGACTGCTTGTCAGACCTTCAAAAATATCTGGTCTCAGGTCAAAACCTGTTTAAAGAAGACATCTAACAAATATAAGTCTTTCGCAGATAAGAAGAGGCGGGCTATTCCACCACTAAAAATTGGAGATCGT
Source organism: Mixophyes fleayi (assembly GCF_038048845.1). Classification (NCBI taxonomy): domain Eukaryota; kingdom Metazoa; phylum Chordata; class Amphibia; order Anura; family Limnodynastidae; genus Mixophyes; species Mixophyes fleayi. Next base: position 261,295,037 of record NC_134402.1, read on the forward strand.
GTCTGGTTATCTACCAAAAATATTCGTTTGAAGGTTCCATCTATGAAATTCGCCCCTCGTTTTATTGGTCCATATAGGATCATTCAAGTTATCAATCCAGTATGTGTTAAACTTCTTCTTCCTAAGAATCTTCGGATCTCCAATGCCTTCCATGTGTCCTTGCTCAAACCTCTCATCATCAACCGTTTCTCGACTCCTTCCTCAGCACCGCAGCCAGTTCAAGTTCATCAGGAGGAGGATTTCGAGATTACTGAGGTATTGGATGCAAAAATTTCGCGAGGAGTCCTCCGTTTCCTCGTTCATTGGAAGGGCTTTGGTCCTGAAGAGCGTTCATGGATCAAAGCTGAAGATCTTAATGCTCCTGCCCTTCTGAAGAAGTTTTATTCCAAAAATCCGGACAAGCCCGGTTCCAGGCGTTCTGTGCCCACCTTTAAAAGGGGGGGTACTGTCACTCACCGGACTGTGAGTGCTTCTTCCCGGACATTTAGGAACCGTGGCCGTCCTCCATCCTGAGGGACTGCGCATGCGCAGCCCTTTCTATACCTCCAGTGTATGTTCCTTTAACTTAATTGGCAGATCAGGCAACCTCCCTATATTAAGCACCTGTGGTCAACACCACGTTGCCTGATCTTGGAGTCTCATTCCCCATGAGTCTCTGAAGGTGTTCCTGTGTTTCCTTGTTCATTCAGCCCTGCTGATTCCTGTGGTTTCCAAACCACTTCTACCTCTGTGGTTTCCAAACCACTTCTGCTACTGTGGTTCCCATACCACTTCTACCATCTACTGTATCATCGTGACTGTGAGCTGATTCCTATCCGCTGCCTCCGTGCTCTACAGTCTTCTAACCACTTCAACTCTACTATGTATTATTGGGACTGTTAGCTGATTCCTATCCGCTGCCTCCGTGCACTTCAGTCTCCTATTCACTTCCATTCACCTGTTCCTGATTGTGACTGCCAGCTGATTCCTATCCGCTGCCTCCGTGCACTACAGTCTTCATCCTGCAACTCGTCTGTGTTTCATCATCGTGACTGCTGCTGATTCTTATCCGCTGCCTCTGTGCACTACAGCCTTCAACCTGCAACTCGTCTGTGTTTCATCATCGTGACTGCTGCTGATTCCTATCCGCTGCCTCCGTGCACTACAGTCTTCAACCTGCAACCCGTTTGTGTTTCATTGTGACTGTTTGGCTGATTCCTATCCGCTGCCTCTGGGCGCTTCAGTCTTCAGTTCTTGTCAACTCTCCCGTGTTTCCCTGAGTCTACTGCCTATGGTGCTACCCGCTATTCTCCGTGATCAACAGTTCCAGTTCAACTCTGCTCTCCTGTGTCCCATCGTTACTGCACCTGCTGGTTGCTATTGGCTACCTCCGTGTTCCCGCAGAGACCCGCTGTTACTACTCCTCAGCGCGACTTATTCATCTACTGCTGATCCGCTCTCCACGCTTTCCTGTGTTTCCCTGCTGGTCTACCTACCTGTGCGCTGCACCTACTAGACCACCGCTTCACCCATCCAGGGACTTCGCATCCTGCCGGCCTCCTGCCGTTCAGGTATCTCTGCACTCCTGTCTGACTGCCTTCTCCTGAACCACGGTATGCCTGCTTCTCATTGACTGTGCTGTGTATTGCATACCTTGCTGGACTGTGTTGGTTCTCCTCTGGAGTGTGCTATCCGCTGAGTCTATTGCCATCATTGACTGTGTTAACTTATGCTGGACTACTTCAAGAGACTTTTCTATATTGGCAGTATTGCTCAGTTATCTATACATTAATATTGTGCATATTACTGTGGTTCAAAGTCAAGGTGCCCGTGTATATCTTGTGTTGCAGTTTCTCCCCGTGCACCTCCTCACATATATATTCAGTGGTACAACTTGCTATCGCAGACCACTGACTACCCGGATACCTCCACTTGGATTCCATTCCTTCACTCAGACAGCGGTACAACTTGCTACCCGCAGACCGCTGACTCTCATCACTCCCTCGTTTCTGTTGGACATTCCTCCTCACTATAGCAGTGGTACAACTTGCTACCGCAGACCACTGACTACTTTCACGTGTCCTTTGTCCATACAGTTCCTCGTGTATTACCACTTCCATATTGCCAGTGCTGCTAGTCATAGACTTTCCTGAGCATCTCATCAGCTGCTATTTCCTGTTCCGTGATCACCCTGCTACCAGAGTACCATATTACCACCGATACTGCTCTGGTAAGCCTATCACCTGGTGATCCCTGGGTAAAGACTCCTAGTGCCCGTGACAATAAGGGAGGCATTCAGAAAGCAAACTTGCAATAAGAAACCAAATGGATAGATATATTAAAAACACTTGCACCTAACAACCTGAAGACAGACAAAAAAAATTTGGATTTTCTACTGAAACACTCCATTATATCACCATTCATATTTAACCTGTTCTGCAATCATTTCATCTTAGTCATATTAACTCATTTTCTCCATAACATAAATAACCCTTACTTATGTTTTTTATTTTTAATGCTAGTCTTATTTTTATATCCAATTTATTATTACCGTTATTTAAAGTTTTGTTTTTATTGTGAGTTATTTTTAACAGTGTCATTACCACTGATAAAAATAACCTATTACCATAATTCCGACAGTTAGTATACCTACATTAAAATTCTGATGATTATATGGGCGACGACATAAATATAGACTGATGTTCAAACAGACAACATAGCCAACAGTGTTCACATAAATCCCAAAGACATAAAATTGCGACCGTGGATATTGACGTCACTTAAAATGGTCACTTAAAATAGTCGCCATTTAACGTGACGGAAATATCCTCAGTCACGATTTTCTGTCTTTGGAATTTATGTGAACACTGTGGCTATGTTGTCTGTCTGAAGGTTAGTGCCATATGGCGGCTCTGTTAAAGATGCCATCAAGCCTCTTCATTCTCTTTATTTGTACTTTGATCTTGCCCTGGATTTAGTGAGGGGTTTTGGTTCTGGAGCCCTTATGGCGAAAGTAGACATAGAGTCAACATTCGCCTGTTACCGTTACTTCCCGAATCATTTTGATTCATGGTTTTCTGAGAGATGCAAGGGATTTTCATGGATAGATGCCTCCCTATGAGGTGCTCTATTTTCTGTGCATATTTTGAATGCTTTAGTTCATTTTTGCACTAGTCTATAGAGGCATGGTCCAAATTTCGACGATTTCCTTCTGGTCCTACTAATTCCACGATTTGTGCTAGTGTGCTGTATGACACTCAGGCCCTTTTCTATTGTTTCGGTGTGCCGGTTGCACATGAGAAAACCGAAGGCCCATCCACTTGCCACTCTTTTTTAAGGATTAAAATCGATTCCGTGTCAGGCTATTGCCGCCTACCCTTTGACAATCTGAATAAATTAAAAAAACTTATCCTGATTGTGCTCTGTGCAGCTAAGGTTCCTCTTCAGTCAGTCCAGTCTTTGTTGGGTTCATTTATCCTATGGGCAAAATCTTTTGCCTTAACTTGCAGAGGGAAATGGCTGGCGTTTCCAGGTTCCATGCACTGATTAGGATTTTCCAGGAAATAAAAGAGGATTTGGTAGTAGGACTTAGTTTTTTGAATACTTTTAATGGAGTACATGTTTGGCCCAGCCCTCTAATGTCTAGCCCTGAGATACAAATCTTTACAGATACTGTGGGTTATACTGGTTTTGGAGTCTACCTTGGCGGTTCTTGATGCAAAGCACCGTGGCCTCTGGGTTGGGTTTCATCAGGTTTGACTGGGAATCTCTTGGTTTTAGAACTTTATCATCATATTTTACCCATCATAGTAGCCATGGAGCTTTGACCTCTGCACTTAGGGAACCAAAACTTAATATTTTGGTGTGACAATTTAGGCATGGTGCAGTCCATTAATCAACAAAATGTATCTTCAAGCAGAACCTGTTAAAAGTTCTTGCTGGGTGAAAATGAGAGACCTTTTGCTAGTAGATGTTATGATTCCTAGTGTAGTCTGTTATGATTCCTAGTGCAGGTACAAAGAGCAACGGAAGTATAAAGCAAAGTGTCTTTATTCAAGTAAATACATAAACAAAGATAACTCAAATCCACGGATAAGAACAGGTTCCAAAAGAGACTGCATAGTAAAATGGTAGGAACAGGTATTATAAGTTTACCCCAGTCCATAAGGCACAAGGCTGTCCAAGGAAGCAGACACAGTCCAGGGATCAAGCAGAGATCAGATAAACAAAGTCCAAATAGCCAGGCAGAGATCAAGGTCACAAGCGAATAAGCGAGGTACAGAAGTCGAGCCAAAGGTCAGGGCAACAGGAAAATGAGCAGGGTCCAGGAATCATGCCGAGGGTCACAACAGAAGATCAAGCAATGGAGAAAACACAGGAACAGGGCAGCAGCAGCCAGGAATAAAGGATAAACTGCACAGAGCACAGCTTGAGGCAGGTTTTTAAAGCAGTGCGACAGGTGCAGTTCTAATTAGACATAATGCCAGGAGATTAACTCCTTCAGACATGTAGAAGAGTTCAGGAACAGAACAGCAGCACCTCTGGTGGTATGAGGTACTGCTGCTAGATACAAATAACAGGCAGAGTTGTAACATAGCCCCCCCTTTAAGGAGCGGATTCCAGACGCTCCATACAAGCTTCCTTCAGGTCTTCCTCCTCTTCTTTTTCTTTTTATTGCTGGATGGTGATATACCCAAAAAGCCAGCTATCAAGGTTGAGGTTTGTTGTGACTGAAGTGGCACAGAGAAAACCGGATCAGGTGACTTGGCTGTGGATGGAGTGTACTTCTGACAAAAGGCATTAACAAGGTCCGTAGTATTATGAATAATGTGGTCATCGGAATTTAGTAATCAGAAGGCCCAAGTTTGTGGCTTACCTCTAAAACACATAATAATTGAACCCACTTGGTTTAATTGGTCAGCAAAATAATCGGATATTATTGAAACTGTTTCATGGAAAGTTGGAGTACCGTAAACAAACTGTTTGATGTCTCCATCAAAGAAAACTGGAGGAGGATCTGATGACTTGGAAGAGGCTTTTGGGCGTTCAGGCTCAATAGCAGACTCTGGCGAATCCCCGGCTGGACGGCAGAGCAGGGGTCCCCGGCTGGGACAGCAGAGCAGGACTCCCTGGCTGGGACGGCAAGGCAAGAGTCCCCGGCTGTGAAAGCAAGTTGAGCACACTTGACGGGAAGCACGGACTGGGCACAGCACTCCGACTGGATAGCACTGTGAGATGCCTCAGAGCAGACAACACTGTGGGATGCCTCAGAGCAGACAGTACTGTGAGATGCCTCAGAGCCGACAGCGCTGTGAGATGCCTCAGAGCCGACAGCGCTGTGAGATGCCTCAGAGCAGACAGCACTGTGAGATGCCTCAGAGCAGACAGCACCAAATGGCAACTCGGGCTGAACTGCATGGACAGGCAACTCTGGCTGAACCGCTTGGACAGTCAACTCGGGCTGAACCGCATGGACAGGCAACTCGGGCTGAACCACATGGATTGGCAACTCGGGCTGAACCGCATGGACTGGCAACTCTGGAGTGGACTGGAGGGACATGATCTTCTGTCAAGTTTTCTCCAACAGATTTATTATCTGTAGTTCCTCCTCCCCACCGATTTTCACCTCCCTTTACGTCTGTTGGGCTTCATATTGGATCTCCAGCCCCACTGATCCCTGTCTTTGAGGTTTCTCGCTACCCCGTCTAGTCTTCTTAAATCCTTTTATAGGGTTCCCTAAAAAAGAGGAGGAGGAACAGGAGGAGGGGAAAGAGGTGGAAGGTCCTTCACCCTATTTCTATTAAATTGCCTCCTTCTGTTATACCCAAAACGCAAGTCTTTGTCAGCATCTGAAAAGTCAGTTTCAGACAATTCAAAACTCGAAGAATGATTTCTCCTGCTCCTATGTTGTATAGGTTTTTTATTCTTCCACCTAAAGATGTTTCCTGTGGAATAATCTTTTTGATCCCGCATAAATTTAGACTTTTTCTTGTCCATAATATTTTTTTCAAAAATGTCTAATTCATTTCTATATTTTTCATAATTTACAGGGTGGCATGGTGCAATTGGAAACTGTTTTCCAGTGAATCAGGCCATCTGCACTTTGACCAACAGCAGCAGATACTCAATTTCATTTGGCATAAGTATAGTAAAGGGGTCTCTAAAGCGTCCATGACACTTACCTTACCGGGCAAATTATTTTTGGTGCAACTACATTGGAAGAGTGACTTTGCCAAACGTTTCTTAGTGAAGAAAGCAAAGCATTGCACGGGTGGGCTAGGACCCACCCTATTGCCCCTGACTCTAGATGACAAATTGACATTGCCATGCTACGTAATTTAATGGTTGTTACACTAGAGGTTACCGCTTCTGAATTTGAAGCCCTGTTGTTTCGTACTGCTTTGCCGTGGCATATGCTGGAGCTTTCCGGATTGGTGAGTTGGTGGCAGCATCTAGGCTGTCGTGCGACTCTTGCTTAATGGCAAGAAATGTTATCATACGAGAGGCATCCCTGTTGTGCAAGCTCATCGATCTAAAGTTCATCAATTTGGCATGGGGAGTTGGGTCCCGCTGGAGGCTCACATTGATCAGTTACTCTGCCCAATGGCTTTTGTCAGGGCTTACTCACAAGTTTGGCCCTCTGGGGGTATAATTGGGCTCTTCTAAATGGATGGGATGTCCCTCACCAAATATCAGTTTCAATTTCAATTTAAGAAATATGTATTCAGGCTTGGTTTGAACCAGACTGATTTTGGTACACATTCTTTTAGAAAATTGGTGCAGCCACCTCCTTGGCAGTAGAAGGGTCTTCCGTAGAGAGCATCAAGAAGCTGGGTGTTTGGAAGTCCTCGGCTTGGGTTGAGTATGGTAGTGCAGCTACCTCAAACCCAACAACACTTTCTCCAACATGGATAATCCGAAATTGTCATCCCAACAGAGAGCTAAATCTGACTGTTCAAAATGCAGAATTTTATCCAATGCGACAAATGAACAAGGGCGACAGTAGTATTTCTGGTGTTAAAGGAACAATGACAGGAGGTGCCGCCGTTACAATGTGTTTTAGCAGCGCTTCTATATTGCCTCCTGCCATTACCCCTTTAACAGCAGAAATACTACTGTCGCCCTTGATATCATCATTGGATGATTTAATCATTGCATGAACCTCATCACATTGGATAAAGTTCTGCTTTTTGAACAGTCAAATTTAGCGTTCTGCTGGGGATGACAACTTTGGATAATCCATGTCAGGGTAAGTGTTGTCGGGATGTGGTAGTCGCTGTAATGGCTACAACCGCTCGGCTTACCGTAAATACATTAGACCCAACAAATTGTAATTCCATCTCGCCTTGGCAACCTGGAATTCATCTACTCTTCAAATAATTTTTCCTCTAACTAAATTGACCTTCAAGGTTTTTTACGGTCATATGGGTTGCCCCCCCCTTTCTCTCATTTCCCTCCATCATGCTTGGTCCTATGACTGAAGCTGGTGCTTGTTGACAGGGATGCACCTCATTTTATGTGATGTCAGTGATTTGTGTGTAGATTTATAATTTTCCATGATGTTTAAGGTGATTTTTGTATTGACTTTTATCTGGTTTACAGATCGCTCTGTGAAGCCCCTTCGAGTGTGGATGGCTGGCCACTCATTTGAGTACAGGCAGCCAGACATCCGACAGCTCAGGATCTGCCTTCATGTACTCCCCCAATGCATGTCCGATGGCTTGGTAGGCAGGCAATGTGCTGGCATAACTTTAAAGTGATTGTTTTTAGTCTGATGGATAGCGAACAGGTCCCGAACATTCTTATTATCCACTTAAGGGGCAATGATTTAGGTAGAGGGAAGACCATGCACCTGATTTGGAGGATCTCCGGGTCCTGGCATTAAATGGTCGGCTATGAAACTTTGTTGGTCGGATTTCATTCTCGGCTCAATTGGAAAGGCAACCATGGCAGTTTGATAATGGATAACATAAAACGTCAGGTCAACCAATCAGTGAATAACTTTCTGAAGGCATCCGGGGTGGGTCTATTCAGCATCTTAACATTAAATTCTGTTACACACATCTTTACATGCACAACAGGGTACACCTCACTGACGTAGGTATGTTTATTAGGCATATTTTTAGGGTTTTTGGTGAATTTCTCTGGTGGCGGATTGTCTGTCCTTTAGAGGATGCCAGAATGGCAGGAAAGCAGCGCATCCAGCAGTCTAATACATTGGCACAAGTGTTATGTTAGCTGCAGTAGTCGTCCCCTTTCGCTCCTGTCTCTTCAGGGTCACTTGTGTAGGTGCCCAATTTATAATTTGTGAAAGTGTGCCTTTGAGGCAAGAATGGGTCAAGTGTTTCTGATGCCTTTAAAGAAGTTCTGGGTTTCAGGGCCAGATGGCCACCCCAAGTGCTTGGTTGGCATTGACTGGTAGCTGTTACTGTATCTGCTTTCGTTGCCACCATAGGATTATAGCAATTAAAACTGTGAACTTAAGGCACCAAAGAGATAAACAATTGAGCTTAAAAGAAATAGCTCAGAGTTAAAGGGATGTTTTGTGCTGTGGTGTAGTGTCAGTCCTTAGCATTTAGGTCAGTGTTAGAAATAGTAGGTAAGTGCTTTTCTAATGAGTGTTTTGGAGTTGTTTTATTGGTGCTGTTGTGCAGACAAGTCTCCTGAATTTTCTTTCAGTGATTACAGTCACATGCTTTTAGGTCATTTCGGGGCTGATCTTAATGCTCATTGGTTTCAGCTGCTTTAAATATCAACATGTTTCAGTTAGATCTTGCCGGTTATAGCATTCACATGTTAGCATTTAGGTGCTCCTGTTCTGTGCTGTCCTGAATTCTGTCTGCTTTCTGATATCTGACTTTGCTTTTGACCCTGATTATCCTGTTTCCTGCCTGTACTGAATTTTGCCTATTGTATGTTTATGACTGCACGGCTGTTCTGTTACCTGGATTCTGCACCACATTGCGCTGTATACCTTGTGTACAGACTGTAGTTTATCCAACTATGGTACTATTCTGCTGTTGTGCCAACCAACACCTGTTAATTTATCTCTACTTCAGATTAAGTGCTGTGGATAACCAAGTACCGCCAAACATATCAAGTTCACTGGGAACAGATTTTGTAACAGTCAGTAAGTCAAAACAGGTAGTAAAGAGCAAGAGAAAAAAAAAAGAACCTATAATTGTCATCATACTAAAACATTGTCATGTATAAAAAGGAAAGGCAGCCAATGGGGACGCAAATGCTGAACGAAGTCCCCCTCTGATAGGTGCTATTGAGGTCATGTGATTGCTACACTGATTCGGCAGCCTGGCTGTTACCCTGATGAAAAAACGCAAAGCACAGCAAGGTGTGCAAATGCATGACGCTCCTAACAGCACTGTCAATTATTTTGAAAAGATGGCTCCTGTTTCTATTCTTATGCCTTACTAGGTGGAAGTGCATATTCAGTGAATCTCTAAGTAAACAGAAGTAAACATAACCTCTGCAGGGCACAAATTTAAGCATGTCATATATCTGCACATTTTGACAAGTGAGGCCATAAGTCAAACGCATTTATTTGTGCATGAGTCATTCACTTACCTATTAGGGGTTAAGTCTGCTGACATCTTCCAGCCAAAAGTATACGCTGTGGGGGCTCTGTCTGGCTATATATCCTTCTCCCAGTAGTTGCAGGGTCTCTTTTCCTGCACAAATCCCTGGGACCTATTGCAGGGAGACAGAGCAGTATTATTTACTTCACTTTTCTTTCTTAACGCTTACTTTGTCTTCACTTATTACATTTCTCTCTTCTCCTCTGTTTTTTGTAGTGTCCATTCTTTTCCACTTCATTCCGGCTCTCTTCTCTTTATTCCCCAGTTTCTCCCCTCTTCTTTCTCTCTCTTTTCCTGTCCAGCTGGCAGATCCTTCAGTAATCTGTTTGGCAGATTTATCATTGTATTTCCTTTTGCAACACTCCTAATTGCCGTTTTCCTCGTGACATCCCCCCATCTCCCCTCTTTTCTTTGCCCCCCGCCTGATCAGGATCTTCTGTCCCCTGGTTTTTCCTATCCAACAGACTCAGGATGGCTTGCTTTATTCCACTTCCTTTCAAGCACCCGGCGGCATGCCCAGTACCTCCAATCCACCATTTTTTTCCCACTAACTTTGCACAGGACTATCCGACATGTGTTTTCAGACTGAACTGCTGGAAACTGCACATGTGCAGTGAGCATATTCAGCTGCCCGCCCACTGTCTCCATTCCAGGATGTGAGCAGCTTGCTGCTCAGCTCCAAAGGACATTCCCTGCCAGCAACTGTGGGGGCGGAGGTTGGGAATCCCTTACCCCTCACTTTGCTCGATCCTAACTGTACATGTGGAGCAGGCAGTGTCCCTGTCCCATGCCTGTGTCACACACAGATCCCGGGCTGGCAACAGCGAAGGGAAGCCCCCCTCTTCCATGCCTCACAGGAAAATATTACAAAATAAATGTACTTTAATGTTGTGATTCATCGTGGTATGAATTAAAAAATAAAGAGGAATAATATTATATTAATACGATATAAGAAAATACATTAAACCTCATCGGTATGTTCATGCTGGTCTAATGTTATCCCTAGGCTCTCCTGGGAGGTCTGCATACCTGTCCTTTTCATGTGGTCTCTCCTTACGACAGTCAATAGTTTCTCCTGGCAATATCATCAGATCCCTTGGAGTCATTGCCCACCCATTAATTGCGGTGGATTGGATCCCTTTATATTAACCAGATGAGATTCATCTCCCAGAGGGAGGTATTTGGCTAGTTTTGGGGCCACTTTACTGCTGGGTAGGGGGGTAGTTAGGTCACTTGGTGGTGGACTCTTTGTCTGTTAAAGGACTTCAGCATGGCAGGAAAGCTTTGGCAGTCATCAACTAATTCATATGCTATCACCTTGGCTCTTGGTCCCTTTGTGTGGGAAACCCCTTGACCTGCTTTGTGTGTCATTGTGAACCCAGAGGGGGAGTAGTCACTGTGATGCCAGATTTAGCATCGGCCAATCAAAAAGGGCAATGTCCTGGGACCAGTAGTAAGTGCCTTTTGCAATACACTGTTTGGTTTTGCTGTTAGTTGTAAGCGGGCTCACAATTTGCTTTCGCTGCCACCACCTTACTATTTATTTCAATACATTGACATATTTTGTCAAAATTCAAATGGTTATCAGTGTCTTTAGTTACATATGGCTTACAGTGTAAGGCTAAACAATAAGAAAAGTTTTGTGCAATGAACAAGAGGAATCAACAGTATGCAGTTTATAATTTGGGGCTATTAATTATTTGCCGAATTTAACAGATTGAAAATAAAACTGAATGTGGAATGTACTGAAGTTTGGGCATCCTGTCAGTCAGTATTTAGTAACACTTCCTTTGGAAGAAATTGTAGCTTCCAAAAATTTTCTGTTCCCAGTTAAGACTATTCTATACTTGATTTAGGGTTTTCTTTTAGTATTCGCCATTGCAGAACTCTTCCAGCTTATTCTTACATCATTCTCTGCACATGTTTTTAACAATCTTAACATCTGGGAACTGTGAAGTCCATTCTAAAACCGTAATCTTTTATTTATGTAATAATTTCATGTTTAATTTTAAGGTATGTATTATATTGTCTTGCTGAAATTGTCTACCTCTTTTTAGCCTCAATTTCTTCACTGATTATATGGCATTAAAATTGTATGACTTGTTGATATTTAATTGACTAAAGTTCCATCCACTTTTACAAAATTTTATGTGCCACTGACTGCCATACAACCCCCAGGCATAACCGTTGTCAAAGTGTCCTTTTCTTAAAACGTTTCACCTGTTTTTTTGCTTTTAAGTGTAACTTTTGCTGTTGTGGTCAAAAAATGCAATATTTATTTCAATTCGCAGCACTTTTTTCAAAATGCCTTGTCTTATTTAAATATAGCTTTATAGTTTTGCATTCTTCAAATGTTGACTATTGTGAGGAGGTCGTATGATTGCTTTCCGTTTGATAACTATTTTGTGCAGATTATTTATGGGTAAGCAAATCCTGAACAACTACTTTACTCAGCTAAAACATTATTTCTGGTCCTTTGCAGTGTGATTTCTTTTATGAATATCTGACACTTTACGAGCAGTTTTATCAGAGATAGTTAGGGTCTTCCAGATCGTGCCTTGATTTCAAAAACCCCCCTTAACTTCCATTTCTTAATGATAATTCTGACAGTGAAAATTCCAAAATAGAATCATTTAGATATATATTTATTGCCTCGCTTTGTAACAGTCAATTATTTATATTTTGAAGTCCTCAGTCAGCTGATTAGAAGAATGTATGGTGGTTGAGAGTAGGCACCATATCCTGAGGCGTTCGAAGAGTCAGTTGTCTTCAACTGTATTAATATATGGTCAAATTAGTCAATGCAGTTTTGAGGCCTCAAAAAAAATAATCAACTGAAACGATGCTCAAATGTTTGAACATGCAACACTGGTTATTTCCCCCATACAAAAATGAGCATTACAATATGTCATGTTTAAGTCTGTACCCTGCAAAGGTTGTATTAAATTCTTATCACTTCTAGATTAAGAGACACATGGCAATTGACTAGGGGTGACAAAACATGTGCATACAATATAAATGCAATGTATATTATATATATATATATATATATATATATATATATATATATATATACTTTATGGTGCACTTTGCTAATCTTATTTCTTTCTTTCTATTGCTAGAAATCTTAAATTTACATTACATATAATAAATTTTCTATTTCATATTGTTATTCTATATTATTAAGTCCGGCAGTGCCCCTCCATCTAGTTGGTTTCTCTACTGCTTGCAGCAGAAGGTAGTTGTCTTTATAAATAGATATATATTGGATGCCTTTGCCAAAATCACTAGATTTATTTTACCAATTTATGTGTAGATAGTTAAAATAATCCAAGAAAAGGACCACATTTTTTTTCTTGCCCTTTCACTTTGGAATAATCCTTGAACTTCATTAAAATTCTTTAGCATTGTAAAACTGTAAACTGGGACGCCAAGATAGTTTAGTTATCTTTTTAGGTCATGCCTCAGGTGGCATCTAGATTATGATGGCAAGGTAATGCAGCTGTTAAAGTGCTTTGTTTTCTCTCAGCATTGGAAATGTCCACAACTGTCATTAGCTGTTGAGTACCAGGCTATGGTTTAATATTAAGAGCTTGGAAGGGTTGTTAGTGGGTGACAATTGATTCAGCAATCTGTATTCTGGAGTCTAATGGTAACCAGCACAGATGTCAGAAATATATAGAGACATAAAAACTTTCTCAGAGGTCATTTTCCAAGCAACTACTCTTGTATACATAATTAATAAAATGACTTTTACTATGGTTTTATTAAAGTAATTCTATCATTTTCAAATAAGCATTGCCCAAGCGATTGTATTGTGTTTCCAATGCACAAAGTAATTTATTTTAGCAGATGTAACATTTAACAGTTCAATACATGATTATAATACAGTACAGCCAATACCAAAAGATAAATACATACCGCTGCGTTCGCATGCGCTCGCTGCGCTCCCACGGGTACCAGCGAACAGTATTTCACTCCAGAATACTGTGGTCAGAGTAGACTGAGACCAGTGGGATCACAGCTATGATTATATACATTCAGAGTTACAGAGAGAACAATGTAGATGACGTGGCTTGCTTCTATAGGTCCAGACTTCAGATGGGTCCAATGTAAACAGGTCATATGCTAGTTCAAACAACCCCCTCAAATCCTGAGGGTCAACATTCCAGATGATTCTCCCGCCCAGAAACCAGTTACAACTAGTCCATTAGCATTTTACAGTTTGGTATCACTCTGACTACTTATTCCCTAACATCAATAACTAGAGTATGCAATATGCGATCTCTTTGGCGAATGAACCGAACAGCTGCTGATAATTAGGGGATTAAAATGATTTCAGACATGACACATTTCCTATAACCTGAACCTTAAATACACTGAAGTGTACATATAATCATAATATATAAACTAATAATAAACTTAATACTATCTGCTCATAAATCACTGTGGAATGGAATCCATATAAATATAAAATATATATATATAAGCAAATGTTGTAGTGCGAGTGTGTGCTTGCGTATGTTACCGAGCGATTATCGCGCTATGCCACGTGTAGCGTGGCGTAAAGAGTGCAATTGCACGATAAAACAATATTAACCAATATACTTTCGTTCATCCAATTATACGACTTCGACAGTTTGTTCATGTAAGTCCACCTCATAAATACAAAAAGCACTTTTAGTCAAGGATCCACCTCATTTTGCACTTAGATTAAGACAGATATACCCTTGAACCTTTCTGTGATTAGAAAAGTGAAACAGGGAAGGTAGTGGACGAGCTTAGCAATGTGAAGACTTGTTCACACACTTTACATGCTATGTTGAGTTGAAAGTAGCCACAGATATACCTCTAGGAGATGAATCTTTTGCTGGTAATTTCTCCTGGTGAAACAGACATTGTTGTATTAAGACAAGTAAAAAAAATACAATTTTAAAAAAAAAGTGTGCCTCCTCTTCACCTGCCTTACCGGATCGCTGTGACTGATACACTTATGTGCAGTGCAGTAGCCCATAAGGCAGATAAAGAGGTGTGTTTGTGCAATTTGCATAGTATTCTAAGTCACATGGATCTAAATATATGTGCAACTTGGAATCCTATATAAATTACGGAATGCAATCCTATATAAATTATGGGATGCAATCCTATATAAATTACGGGATGCAATTTACATTTATAATTTAAGCCCTAGTGTGCAATCTGCAAATATATTTTCCCTGATTATAACAGGGCTTTATTTTAATTATTTTAATTTTGTTTTTGTTAGTAGTCGCAAGATCAAAACTGTTGAAAATGCAGTTTGCCTTTTTTTAACCTAATTACAATGCAACTACTTAAAAGTACTAAGTGTAATTTTTAAGTATAATAAAATAGTGTATATTGATTCAGTTGCAGTTGCATGGCAACTTTTTTCCCAAAGCACTGCTGTAGTATTAACAGGATCCTTTAACATGATGAAAGGTGAGTGTACTGTACACCATAAGACAGCCTCAAAATTGTTATGAAGATCTATTGGCATAGGTCACATACTAATCAAATTGTTGCATCAATAATTTATATATTGTATGTCCGTGTTTTTTTTTAAACCACCAAAATTATATTGTATAAAGTAACTTTATTATGGTTTAAAAAATCTTATCAAATTGCATAAATGATTTTAGGGTAAAATAGGTGACAATTACTTATGATTGACGAAGATACATATAGCCTTTTGCTGCAAGAACCTACTGAAAAGTTACTAGCCTTAATGTACATTGTAAAGTTGACAAATTACAATACTATCTGACTAAGGCTAGGTGCATGATAAGGGGAGTTTTAGACTGCACCAGGTATACCATTAAACCTCCTACCAATTGTATAGATCTCTTCTTACTAATAATAAAGTATAAATATCTATTGAGGAGGGGTGCACCCAATCCCAAAGTTGTATAACCTTGTTTAACAGAGAAAAGAGAAGACAAAGGACCTTGTGGGGCACTCTTAATGGACGTGAACATATATAATTGGCATTATATTCATATGTTTGAGATTCTTAAAATAAAACTTTATTGACAATTTTAAAAACATTGATCTAGTAGCGAAATATTAAAAATTGTAATTGACACATACATTGAAATAGACAGTGAAAACTGTTAAGATAGACAATAATCTACTCTTGGTTGATTAAACTTAATAGGATAAATCCTATCATGAATCAACTATATTAAGTGGATATAGACTCCAAACCTTTGTTATCCTAAATTATATTTTCTCTACTTGAATAATAGGATAGCGCCTCTATGGCTGGATAACTTGGAACCAGCTGGGAGTGATATAGATTCTTATAAAACAAAAGGCACCTTGTGGGCAAGTGTCACTCCTATGGAATATAATCAAAATTCACTAGAAAAAATAAGGGGATTGATTAGCCTTTAGTTTTGATCTCAAAGACTCCTCATGTGTATAATCCGAAGTGTGGTATAATTTAACACCGCCACCTTTAGTAATAATGGTGGCTGTAAGATTCAATATATTAGCCAGTATACCCCTAGCATAATGCTCCCCTCTATCATCCCACATCCTCCCCCGGAGACTCTTCACAAAGTAGGTTTGAGTATTCTGCTGGAATTGGGCACCCTGTATCATCTGTATACCATCTTCACCACAAAAGGGCGCGCTTCTCCAGGACGGTGTTTTCACGTCTTTGAGTGCTTATCCCACCCAAGTGCACAAGTTGCAGCGCTCCGCGGATATCTTTCCTCACACTCTGGCTGCTGGATATTGCTCTGCCTTAATATAAGCTGCAATATGGAATAAGTTACGACGCTCTCACTTGGAAGACCGCGGGGATGTTCTTTTGTCTAATCTAAACACAGAAACCTTCATAACAGCCCTTTTTACCTGATCTGTTGGTGACCCCCTCCCTGACTATACCATGCCTAGAGAAGGCAAGAAGACGGGCAAATCTGATCCCCCTCAGAGCCTCAAGAAATTTGCATATACGGAGTCAAAGACCCCGACCACTTCATCTTCACACCGCGAAGCTCACTCCGATTCTGACGACTCAGACTCCTCACCATTGACTCGAAAGGATCTACAGTCCTTATTCCGGGAGGTCAAGGAGACAAGGAGATCGGTGCAGGCGGTCCAAGCAGGCTGAGGTCCAAGACCTCGGGAATAGGACAGACCATCTGGAAACTAAAATGGACGAAGCTGCCTCGTCTCACCGGGACACGGTGACTGACATCCAGCGATTGCAGCAAGATATGCTCCACATGCAGGAACAGCATGAAGACCAAGAGAACAGGGCCCGGCGTAATAACTTGCGTATCAGAGGTATCCCTGAAGAAGTGGATCAGTCCCTCCTAAACCAATATCTTAAAAGACTCTTTGCTGGCCTGACTCCTGCTACTCCAGAGGATCAGCTTCTCCTGGACAGGGCCCACAGAGCCCTTCGCCCTCGCCCCCACGATTCTTCCCAGCCTCGAGATGTCATCCTCCGTTGTCACTATTATACCACCAAGGAAGCGATCCTGCGGGAATCTCGCAAGACTGACTCAATCTCGTTTGAGGATGCCTCTTTGCAAATTTTCCAGGACATTGCTCCGCTCACTCTTCTCAAGAGGCGTGAATTGAAGCCGGTGACATCCATTCTCAGGGATAACAATATTCAGTATCGGTGGGGCTTTCCGTTCCGCCTCCTGGTTTGGCAGAACAACAAGCTTCATTCTGCTAGGTCTATGGCGAAAGCAGCCCAACTTCTCGAGACTCTGGGTCTCCCGGCACCGGCCACCCTCTCCCTCCCAGCGGCATTGGGACCGTTGCCTGGCTCTCGGGGACCCACTTCTGCTGCCCGGAGGCTTCCAACTACCGAGTGGTCGACTGTATCAAGAACCACTAAGTCATCGGCTGCTGCTCAACCACCCTGATTTATGATGATTGAGTTTCTTTATTGCTTTCTGTCTCAGAAACCACTCTGTTTAACATACCTCCCTTCTGCATGACTGACCGTTGGTTATCGGCTCTTCTCATGTAGATTGGGAGGAATTGGGTTCCATTGAACCATGTTGTTGGGCTCACTGTTTTTTTTTACTAAATTTCTGTGTGTTAGATTATAGTATTGTTTTCTTAAATGTTTCAATATGCTAGTCACCTACTGCCCTTATCTCATTCTCTTTTTCTTTACTTGATCGGTTCTCTGGTCTTGGGTAGCAGTTTGACCTCCATCCCCTTCGACATTCCTTTTCTACATAGCTTCCTAAATTGCGCTTTAGACCCTGGCCGGGAGGTAATGTAGGTGTCTACATTGTACGGCTGGAACTCCCAGGCCTTTTCACTGTCTGTAATCCTGGCCACACTCCCACAATGGGCATAATGCCCTTGCCCGGCCCTCCCTTGCCATTGGCATTGCCCCTTACCTTTCCTGGCCAGCATCATGGACCAGGTGTGTCCCCGCACACTGGCCCTGACCACTACCCTATTTCCCTTTTTTCCTTCTCTTTTCCTTCCTACTTCTCTCTACCTCAGGCCCTATTTCATACTCCTCGTTCTTATTACATTTGTGTTAACTTGGAACTGTTTTTTATTTTCCTTTGTAGCGCGACCGGTCCTCGCTGGGGGACTTGAGGCGGCCCTGTCTTCACCTCCCGATGGCTCTTAGGATCTTCTCATTGAACGTCAAAGGTTTGAACAGCCCACAAAAGTGCACAACACTTTATCTTACACTTAAACAACATAGAGCAGATATAGTCTTTCTGCAAGAAACACACTTTACCCGACATTCCCACCCAGAGCTGAAGTCTAAGCAGTACCCTTCTGTTTTTCATGCTTGTGACCCCAGACAGAAAAAACTGGGGGGTAGCTACGCTCTTTGCATCCCACGTGACTTTTGAGCTTTTGACATCTCAATCCTGACCCCGAAGGCCATTTTCTAATCCTCGTGGGTAAACTCAATAATACTCTATGCACCCTAGTCAATGTGTATGGCCCAAATCAAAACCAGAGCTCATTTCTTGTTGCACTAGACTCCTTGCTCTCTCAGGTGCGCCAGGGACAAGTGATTATGGCAGGGGACTTTAATGTTGTAGTAGATGATACCATAGATAGATCATTCACTTTGCTCCCCCCGGCCAGTGGCTCGGAGTCTCGTAAATCTAAGGCCTTGGTGTCCCTTCTCTCCCACCACCTCCTCTTTGACTCCTGGAGGCTTAGGGAACCCTCATCCCGTGATTATACATTTTACTCCCCGGTCCATATACATCCGATGGTCTGGTCCGATCAGTCTCCCATATCTGCCGACCTCTCAGAAATAGCATCTCGCCCTCGCCCCGCTACATGGCGTATTAATGATTCCATTCTCCACGATCAGCCACTTACCCTAGAGCTCCGGACCCTTCTTGAGGAGTATTTTCTCTTTAATGACCTCCCCGACATTTCCCCCCATGACCCTCTGGGAAGCCCATAAGGCAGTAGTGCGGGGCCATCTTATTAGCATGGCCTCACGCCGTAAGAAGTTGGCCATCTCCAAACGTGCATCGTTAACCATTCAACTCCAGACTCTGGAGAGACAGCATAAACTATCCCCGGATGAAGAAGTGTTGTCCAAACTTCTAAAGGTGAGATCTGATCTGAACCTCCTTCTCTCTGAATCCACTGCTACGGCCTTGAAACGGCTGAGGCAGACATTCTACGAGAAGGGAGACAAAGCCAATAGAATATTAGCCGCCCGTCTGAGGGCTCAGAGATCTCAAAACAATGTCATGGCCCTAAAGTCTCCTTCAGGCACACCCATATACCGTCCTGACCAAATAGGACATGAGTTTCAAAAATTTTATTCCTCATTGTATAACTTAGATGCTCAAAATCCCGGGAGTGCTCCCCCTGCAGACACTATAGCAGCCTTTCTGAGACAAGCAAATCTCCTTACCCTTTCTAGTAACCTATCTCAATAACTAAATGAGGAAATCACATCGGAAGAAATACTAGCAGTCATCAAGGCCCAAAAAACCTCTAAGGCTCCGGGACCTGATGGCTTCTCCGCAGCTTATTACAAAAGATTTTCCCAGACTTTGGTCCCCCATCTACGCACCTTGTTCAATGCTATCTTACATGGAGATCCCTTCCCTAAATCGATGTTAGAGGCGCGTATTGTAGTCATTCATAAAGAGGGGAAGGACCCCAGCAACTGCGCAAGCTATCGTCCCATCTCCCTCCTTAATGTTGACATTAAGATTTATGCAAAGATCCTGGCCACCCGCTTGAACGAAGTCCTTCTGGGTCTGGTCCATTATGATCAGGTGAGGTTCATCCCGGGTCGCCAGGCTAGGGATAATACTCGCCGCGCGATAGACTTGGTTCAAATCATTAACCAAAGACGTCTCCTGGCCATGATGCTCTCACTGGATGCCGAGAAGGCGTTCGACCGAATTTCTTGGGATTTTATGACCCTTGCTCTGAAGGCGTACGGCTTCTCGGCTGAATTTCTGACCAGGGTCTCCGCCCTATATAACTCCCCCTCAGCTAGGGTCTTGGTTAACGGATCTTTATCTAGCCCTCTCTCGCTCTCCAATGGGACGAGTCAGGGCTGCCCCCTATCGCCCTTAATTTTTGCACTAGTGATAGAACCCCTGGCGGCGATGATCAGACAGTCGGCGTAGATCTCAGGTGTGACAGTGGGGCAGCGGGAATTTAAGGTCTCTCTCTTCGGGGACGACATACTTCTCTCTCTGACAAATCCTCAGGAGTCTTTACCCGCCTTATATAAACTTATAGATGAATATGGCCTCCTATCTGGCTACAAAATTAATTTTGTTAATTCAGAGGCCATGCTCCTTCATGCTTCCCCATCCCTCAGGAACAGTTTACAGACTAACTTTGCACTACGCTGGCAGGCGAGTAAGATCAAATATCTTGGAGTCTATTTCACCTCGACCTATGATAGATTGTATCGGGAAAACTTTCCCCCCCTTCTGTCAAAAATCAAACAGGACTTGGAGACTTGGAAGAGCTATGTTATATCGTGGCTGGGGAGGATTATTGCTATTAAGATGAACTTGGTCCCGAAACGTCTATATCTTTTTCAAACCCTCCCGATGAGGGTCCCCGAATCCGTGTTCAAAGATTTGCATTCCTCCTTCTTAAAGTTTATATGGCGTGCCAAGCCCCCTAGAATCTCAATAGCAGTGCTTAAAAAGCCTAGGGCTTGGGGAGGCAGGGGCTTCCCAGATATTAAATTTTATTACTTGGCCTCCCATCTGTCCCAGGTGATGGTAAGCTATGCCCCTTACAAGTCTATAGCGTGGGTGGACCTGGAGACCCACTATGTTGGGGTCCCCTCCATGGCATCACTCTGGGGCTTGACCAATACAGATAGGCCACCAGCGGCCTCCTCTCTTCAATCCCTTAAATTCTGCTTATCCCTTTGGGACTCATGTCGGGTCAAATATAAATTGTCCTCCCCTATCTCACCTCTGACTCCTCTCTGGGGTAACCCACACTTTCCTCCTGGCAATTCCACGCAGCAATTTAAACATTGGATAAAGGCGGGAATACGAATGGTCTCGGACCTGGTGGTCAATCAAACTTGGGCTTCTATGTCGGAACTTCACCATAGTTTTGAACCGTTTCGTCCGCTTTTTTTTGAGTACTTCCAGGTCCGACACTTTGCTATGTCTTTGCCCCCCCCGGGAGGCTCTCCGGGCCCCGACCTCCTTTGAATCTATGTGGCTACATTCACCTCTCACTAAAGGGATGATCTCCCAGATATACAACTGGCTCATAGACTACACTTTCGATGCTCCAGGCCGACATGAGCGGGTATGGGAGAGGGACCTGGGTCCTCCTCCAGACGACTTATACTGGGAGGAGGTCAGGGAGGGGATTGCCAAGAGCTCGATCTCTACACTAATTAAGGAAACAGCCTATAAAGTGTACTATAGGTGGTACTATACTCCTGATAGGCTATCTTAAATGTTTCCTACGACCACTCCGAGCTGCTGGCGGGAATGTGGCCAGAGAGGTACAATGTTACACATATGGTGGACCTGCTCTCGCATAGTTCCTTTCTGGAACAAGGTTCTCACACTCATAAACTCTGTGTCAGAACAACAGATAAGTTTGGACCCCTGGTCATTCCTTCTCTTTCGCCCTATACCTGATGAGAGCGGGTCTTCAAATAAGCTTATATCCCATATCTTGGCAGCTGCTAAATCCTTAATAGCAAAGCACTGGAAAGACCCTAGGGCTCCCTCTATGCAGGAGCTACGGTCTTACATAAGACATGTCACAAGCATGGAGAGTATAACGTGCTACCTTCATGATAAATCACATAATTTCGACAGGGTGTGGGCCCCGTGGTATTTATTAGAAAGCCGTAGCTGCCTATCCAATACGGCTCCCCCTCTTGCAGACGGACTGTAGCTCTTGGGCCGCCTCCGGATCCCCCGGGCTGGATATGGTGCGCTGCTGGTGAGAAATGTTTTATACCAGTTTTCGTTTTGGTACTCTATATAAGTGTGTGGTTTAGCTTTCTCTAGCAATGTTCCGAGTTTGTTTGCTTATTTATTAGCTATATTGTTAACATAATCTGTGCCTTCCTACCCCCCACTCTTTCTTTCTCTCTCCCCCTCCCCCTCCCTACCCATATAAAAATATAAAACATAGAAGAGACATTTTGAATGTTATTATTTTCATGTCATTGGTGTTGATTGTATCTTTTTCTGTTGTTTCCTCTTTAAGTAAAGAGTTAAAAAAAAAAAAATGAACTTAATTTACCATCACAAAAATACATTAAATATGGACTAAAGTTTGTATTTGTGGCAGATGAAGTGTTTACGTTACACAATAATGAATTAAAACCTTACTCACTATGCAGTCTGTCAACAGAAAGGATTATAGATTGTCAAGTGCTTGGCGCATTGTGGAAAATGCATTTGGTATTTTGAGCAACAGTTTCAGAATTCTTCAATCAGTTATAAATCTATGCCTAGACAAGGTGGTGATGGCTTGTTGTGTCCTACACAACTTTCTTAGGTATAAAAGTCCCACTGTGCGAAGTATGCATACCAATATGGATAACAATGTAGGAGTAGCGGAAAGTGTTGGGTTGACACCACTAGAGTCAGGCCAGATGAGAAAGGATATTCACATGGCAAAATTAAACAGGGAGGCCTATTTACAATAGTTTTATGGCATGCCAGAATGACATTGTGCAATATAATGTACATTTAAGATAAAAAACATTTTAAACATTTACAATATTGTATGTTTCACTTACTTTTCCACTTGGCTTTATGTTTGCAGTACTTCAGATGGGAAACTACTGTCTGTCTCCATGTTGTAGGTGAACTATCTAGCAATTTCCTCATCACGGGTAAAACGAAGGAGTTCAAAGTACCACAACTTTGGTACATACACATCCTCAGCCGCTGTTCCAGATTTTTTGAAGGCCTCTATCTTGTTTAGTTCTTTTTTGAATACAGTCATAAGGTTCTGTATCTTCCCCTTTGCCCACTCTACATTTGTTCCTGGGTAATGTGGAAGGCATGCTTTCACAGGTTCTTCCATAGCCACATTGATCTACTGCCTGATTTGATTTTCCGAAAGATATAGAGAAAGAGGTGTATATCAGGGCACTCCTGGATGTTTATTTGGATGAAAATAATACAATTTTATTAAAATACATAACATATCGTCTATAAAATGATTTAAAAACTGCAGTTTTGAGTTCAACTGCTTTGTTGTCTCACTATTATGAAATAATAAACACTTACATTTGTATATAATGTCTAAACTCCACTTATAGTACACTTTTTCGATTGCATCAATCTTCTTTACAAATTATTATGTACTCACCCTCAGACGTCATATATAGTTAATTAAGTAATCATACATCAGCCTTATCTCAATGTATCCAGTGTATATATAACAATATTGGGATTGCCCCAGATGGGATAATCTTCAGATCACTATAATAAAAATATTGTTATAGGATTATTAGCTCAATTATTCATTGAGCTATTTATAGCCTAAGTGGTAATATCTGAGGGGTGCAGATCATTTGCTGATTGCATGATAAATGATTTCAGACAATAACCATTGTCGTCATAGAAGTCAGCTTAATGTAATGCATGGTGTGTACATTGTTACACTCCTAATATCTGGTTACCCATTTAGGACTTTAATAGTGGCCATTAGTGATTAATCTGTATATCTTCTAATATTAACTTAAAATATAGCCAGATTTATGCAGAGGTCTGTGTTTCTCTATTAACAATGCAGCAGTATTAATATTCCCCCAGGAAAGTATAATAAATTTGTTATGTACAATGTATCATTGAGTATCAAATTGTTAGCTCAGTTAGTATTGAGTAATATAAAAGTTCTACTAAAAACACCTGAGGAGTATAAACGATTTGCTAACTGCCTGATAGAAAATCATAGCTAGTGGCCATCTGTTAATTAGACACTGATTTCATAGTTAGTGTAGAATTCTAAAAGTTAGTGTTGGTTGCCCGAGTTCTAGATGGTTCTAAGTTCTATAATAATGGACTTCCAGCGATTTGCTAGCTGCCTAAATGATGGTCTAACTAGTGGCTCTATATCATAAAGTGGAGAGTCTGGAGACAGCTAAACGAATGCCGACGCGCGTTTCGCTTGTTACACTTTCTCAAGCCTAAGAGTGATTTGATTTTCCACAAGCAGGGATGGAATCTGTACGCTTCATTGAAATCCCTCATGAGCTCCACATTTTGGTTAGATAGCGTGGCAATATAATTTCTACTAAAAAAATAATAATATTGTAATATTTGAGACATATCAGCAAACTCAAGGTTTCGGAAGCCATACTTATAGAAGAGGAGAGTGCTAGGTAAAACAAAATATCGGAACATAGACCAAGTGAAACTTTTAATGAACAAACTTACACAGTAACAAAAGTAATATGTAGTAATGTCACTTGCTACTGTAACCCAACATTAAAACATATACAAAGAATTAACTCCTTAAAATCAATATCTGTTATAGGCTCCATCAATAACATACACACAACATAGTTTAGAAAATGTTGTAATGTAGTTGCAATGCTGCTCCATGGATGATTTTTTGTGTAAAAGGAACTTGGGGGTAAATGTATCAAGCTGCGCGTTTAAAAAAAGTGGAGATGTTGCCTTTAGCAACCAATTAGATTCTAGTTATCATTTATTTAGTACATTCTACAAAATGACAGCTAGAATCTGATTGTCGTGAACAGAGAGAATTTAGTTATTTATAAGAGTTAACCCATCACATAATTGTGGGGAACAAGGGGTAAAACATAACTACTGTATAGAGAACTCATTCACATCAATCCCTGCCCCATTGGAGCTTACAGTCTAAATTCCCTAATACAGACACACACTCAGACACAGACAGACAGAGAGGGAGACAGACAGAGAGGGAGAGACTAGGGTCAATTTTGATAGCAGCCAATTAACCTACCAGTATGTTTTTGGAGTGTGGGAGGAAACCGGAGCACCCGGAGGAAACCCACGCAAACACAGGGATAACATACAAACTCCACACAGATAAGGCCATGATCATTAATCAAACTAATGACACCAGCGCTGTGAGGCAGAAGTGCTAACCACTAGACCACTGTGCTGCCCTCCTGAACAGAATAAGTCTAGAACTGGCCTTGGACAACTCAGAACCTGAGGTAGGCAAGGAACTGGATGTCGGTAGCCCGAGACACAGAGATGGCTCAAGAAAGTGGATGACTCAGAAGAACAACCTACTACACCAGATAGCCAGTAGAAGACAGAAATAGGCTGAAGAGAGCTGGATCTACACAAGGGGTGACAGCTGGAATGTGTACAGCAGCAGATAGAATGAAGCTGAATCCACACGAAGAGTTAATAGCCAAAGTCTGTATTACAGTTGGCAGAATGAAGCTGAATTCACACAAAGGGTTAATGGCTGAAATCTGTACAGCAGCAGGTAGCAATTGAAGCATCAAAACAAACAGCAACAGTGGTAAGCTGGAACTAGGAAAGTGTTGCACTGGCAATTAGCTGACTGTAGGAGGTGACTTTTATAATCTGCAGAGGAAGCTAATTGGTGTATAAAATTAGGTGCTCAGAGTAAGCAGGATATAGCAAAATGTCTCACCCAAGATGGCAGCCTCCAGTACAGCAGACAGAAGTCACACTTTATCCCAGGATTTAGAATACTACATTCTGACAGGAAGAAGATACACAGTGATATGATAGGGCAGAGTGGCATAAACAGGGCTAAGACCCCTTTTCATGACACTGTTAACATGATAATAAAGTAACAGTAAAATACTCCTATGGGTGGTGTCTTTAATTTGACAATCTTTGATTTTTTTATGCTTGGGGAATCAACTTTTGATGTAGTCCTATGTTCCTCAAATATTTTATATGAAAATCTAGGTTAGTTAGCTGTATAATTTTACTTTGCCCTGCAGTAAATACAGAAAAAAAATCTATAAAAATAAACTGTATAGTCAGCTGCTGCTGTTGGCTGATTACTATGCACTGTAACAAGAGAGTAGTCTGCTCACATGATAATAAAAATACTTCAGATGCAAACATTAATCTTTATGCTGGAAGAATGTTTTACTTTTATAATCCTATCAAAAATTTCATTAAGTTATTGATTCAAGAACAAATTTAATTTCAAAGAGGGATTTTTTAAAATCTTGATAAAAATCTACAGTATATTTACATAATAAAATGCTGCCATGTTTATGAGGATGCAAATTTCTAGTCAATGCAGGATTTTTTGAATTTATGACAGCACTGCAGAATATTTAAATATTTAAGTTCAGGTATCATTGATATCATAATTGAAGAAAGGTAGTCAAATAACTTATACTTATAAAGGGATGTAGTTCGATTGTTGAAAATTAACAGGTTTACATCCAGAATGTAAATACAGTTAAAAGGTGGCATTCAGAATGTCGATGCATTCATTAGATGTCGACATTGTAAATGATGACAAGTTGTAAGGTTGATAGTCACAATTTCGACATAAAGCATAACATTTAAACTGACAATGCTGCCAACGGCACTACTGCTGGCAATACAGAAAAAAAGTGTGCCGACCCCCCAACAACAGCTGCCAGTCTTGGCTGATACTAGCCACATCAGAGGAGAACAAACAGTGTGGGGTCCCTCCAATTTTTCTATTACTAGCACTAGACTTTGCCAGTTTGGGGTCCCCCTGCCATAATGATAAACCAGCCCCAAGTTAATCAGCATGGGGTTGGATTCCCTAGGGAGATCAGTTAATCCAAAAAAAATTCATTACCCTAACAAATGTTCCCAGCCCCATGCTGAAAGCACTAGGACTCTTCCAACACCCCTGTGGCGGTGAGTGTGGGGTAATAATAATAGTTTTACTGATAAAAAAACATTTTGTCCCTGGAACACTACAGTCCCCAGCATGGTCAGGCCGCAGTAAGTGTCTGGGCATGCTGGCGTTTATAGTACTACAAGCACTAGCATACCCATGGCTGCCATGGCATGCTGTCGCTTTGGAAACCACAAGTGCCATTATGCCCTGGCACCTAGGACCCGCTGAGAACTGTAGTACACAAAAGTAAAATATAAATAAAACACATATACCATTGTAAACTGTACTTTAATTGAAATAATTTAAATAAAAATACCCCCCAAAACATTCCATGTATTGCTCATCTACATCCAGGGTCTGTAATAGATCCAACAATCCTTGCTTGGCAAAACAAAAATCCCAAATACATACTTGGGGGTAAATGTATCATACCCCAGCTTTTGCAACTCGCGGGAGATCGGCGTGTCCGCAGCTTAAATTTAAAGCGGCGCTGCCTTGTAAAGGGAAGTTTCCCTTTACAAGGCAGCGCCGTTTTAAATTTAAGCTGCGAACACGCTGATCTCCGCGAGTTGCAAAAACCGGGGTATGATACATTTACCCCTTGGTCTTCATCTGTTATAGATCCAATGATAATTGCTTGGCTGTTATGACTTTTGGTACTGGCATGAACTCCTAGAACAGATAGAAGTCTTCACCTTTAACAGTCGCCTTTCCCGTAGAGCTAGTTATGCTCACAGGTACTTGGATGCCCCAGGTCTTAAACTCAACGTAGTGGGAGCTTATGCTCAGAAACCGTATGTCACGGGCACTAGGAGTCTTTGCCCAGGATATCACCAGATGATGGACTTACCAGAGTAATATAGCTGGTATTATGGTTCTCTGGTAGCAGGGTGACAACGGAACAGGAGAAACAGCAGATGGTGAGAGAATGCTCAAGGAAAGTCTATGACTAGCAGCAACTGGTAATGAGTAGATGAATGTACACGAGGATCCAGATGGACAAGGAAACGTGAGGAGAGTCAGTGGTCTGCGTATAGCAAGTTGTACCACTGCTATAGTGAGGAGGAATGTCCAGGAGTAGCGAGGAGGTAGTGAGAGTCAGCGGTCTGCGTATAGCAAGTTGTACCGCTGTCTATAGTGAAGGAATGGAATCCAGGTGAAGGTAGGTAACGGGGAAGTCAGTGGTCTGCGTGTAGCAAGTTGTACCACTGCTATGTGAGAGGATACTTGAAACAGGTGTCACAGGGAACAGGAGTCAGTGGTCTGCGTCAGCAAGTTGTACCACTGCTATATATATATATGTGAGGAGGGGCACGAGGAGATGAATGTAAAGCAGAGTATACACGGGGCACACAGAACTTGATCCCACGATGATATCCACAATACAACAATAACTGACCAGCGCTGCTTGAAGTATACAAAGTCTCAATAGCAATCCAGGCAATAGAAAACAAAGTCAATGGTAACAATAGCTTCAGTGGATAGGAGGCTCCGGAGAAGAACATAACTCAGTCCAGATGGATATGCAATACAAAAGCAAAGTCAATGGAAAGTATGCATACCGCGGTTCAGGAGAGCAGGCTGTCAGAGCGACATGCAGGGATACCTTAAGGCTGAAGGCCGGCAGGAGGAGAGACCACTGGAGGGTGGAAGCGGTAATCAGGTTGGTGCAGCGCACGGCAGGTAATCCAGAATCAAAGAAGCAATACTCAGGAAGCAGTAGTAAGTGAAACTGGAAACATGATGAACACGGGAGAGTTGAGGCGGTCTGGTATCCAGTAGTAGTGGTAACGGAGGCAGCGGAGAGCTGACACGATAAACACAGGAGAGTTGAGACAATCAGGAACTCTGAAGTAGTAACGGAGGCAGCGGATAGGAATCAGCTGAGTGCAGGCACGATGAACACAGGAGAGTTGAAGTGAGCAGGAACTCTGTAGTAGTAACGGAGGCAGCGGATAGGAATCAGCTGAGTGCAGGCACGATGAACACAGGAGAGTTGAAGTGAGCAGGAACTCTGTAGTAGTAACGGAGGCAGCGGATAGGAATCAGCTGAATGCAGGCACGATGAACACAGGAGAGTTGAAGTGGTCTGGCAACCACAATAGCAGTAAACAGGAATCAGCAGAAGCTGAATACACGAGGAACACAGGAACACCTTCAGAGGCTCATGGGGAATGAGACTCCAAGATCAGGCAACCAGGTAATGATCACAGGTGGTTTAAATAGGGAGGGTTGCCTGATCATCCAATCAATTAAAAGCAACAGGTATTGAAGACTTGATAAGTGCTGCACATGCGCAGACCCTCAGGATGGCGGACGGCCACGGTTCCTGAACACACGGGAAATGGCACTCACAGTCCGGTGAGTGACACCGTAACTCAAAAATAGGAAGAAGATACTGAAGTTCAGGAGGCCAAACGGAATCAGACAGCCAACTCAAATCTGGTAAACACGTTGAGGTCAGGGGAACAGGCCAACAAGCAGAATCCGGTAAACAGGCAGAGGTCAGGGCAACAGGCCAACAAGCAGAATCTGGTAAACAGGCAGAGGTCAGGGCAACAGGCAAACAAGCAGAATCTGGTAAACAGGCAGAGGTCAGGGCAGCAGGCAAACAAGCAGAATCCGGTAAACAAGCAGAGATCCCAACAGGTATCAATCAGAATAACAGGCAAGGTATCCACAAGAAGCAGATCAGCAAGTGAAGAGACAGAAGCTATAACCATCAGGGAGGCAAAGTCCTCCCTGTCTAATATACCCAGGAGGGACAATCAAAAAATAAGTGATACAGGAGGCTGTTAATTACCTTAGTTTGCACACACTGCCCCTTATGCCAGAAAGCGCGTTTTGTCCACAGTGCGTCCCGGTTGATGCCTTGGTGACGGCCGGGGGAAACCCGGAAGTGATGTCCCGATTTTCACAGAGATGGCCTGGACTCGGCTAGGCTGTAGCAGTGAGTCGCGGCGGTGCCTCAAGCCGACTTGTAAAATAGGCAAAATAAAAAATCCATATACATCCACAGTCTTCATCTGTATTAAATCCATGGTCTTCATCTGTAAAACACCATGGATTATTTGCAAATTAAATAATCCATGGATGTTGCAAAACTAACTCAGCAGAGCTGTTAGTGGCACAACATGGGTGTTTCCCATGACTTGAAATCAAGCGGCCGAGTGAAATCCCCTATGTTATAAATAGGATCAGTGCCGCCATTTTTTTATTCAACTGTATTACCGGTGCTAGTGCCGTCGGGGGCATTGCCAATTTACATGTAATGCTTTATGTCGATATTGCAACTGTCTACTTTATAACCTGTCGACATTCACAATCTCAACAATTTAGCCCTGTTGACCTAAGGAACATGTCGACATTCTGAATGTCAACCTTTTAACTGTGCTGACATTTTGTCGACAATATGGTGTCAACATTCTGAATGTCAACATGTTCATTATCAACATTTTAGTCTCTGCACTCATATCATCATCTCACCTTGCAACCTATCTCTTCGACCCTATTCCCTCCAAACTTTTCCGCTCCCTCACCTCCACTGCATGCCCACCTCTATCTCAACTCTTCAACCTGTCTCTCTCCACTGGCTCATTTCCATCCTGCTTTAAACATGCGCTCATCTCTCCAATTCTAAAGAAACCATCTCTCGATCCAGCTTTTATCTCCAACCACTGCCCTATTTCTCTCCTCCCTTTTGCCTCCAAACTACTTAAGCAATTAGTGTACAAACGCCTGTCTCACTTTCTCTCCTCTCATTCCATTCTCAACTCTCTGCAGTCAGGCTTCTGCCCCCCAAATTCCACTGGAACTGCTCTCACAAAAGTGATCAATGATCTACTTACTGAAAAGTCTAGGGGCTAGATTACTAAGCTGCAGGTTTGAAAAAGTGGGGATGTTGCCTATAGCAACCAATCAGATTCTAGCTGTCATTTTGTAGAAAGTACTAAATAAATGAAAGCTAGAATCTGATTGGTTGCTTTAGGCAACATCCCCACTTTTTCAAACCCGCAGCTTAGTAAATCTAGCCCTAGGAGTCATTTCTCCATACTCTTTCTCCTGGACCTCTCTGCTGCTTTAGACACTGTTGATCACCCTCTTCTCCTACACCCTTCACTTCATTGGCCTTCGTGACACAGTTATTTCCTGGTTGACTTCCTACCTTTTGAACTGCTCCTTTAGTGTTTCTACCTCTGGCACATCCTCACCTCCACTGCCGTTATCTTTTGGGGTCCAGCAAGGCTCTGTTCTTGGCCCTTAACTTTTTTCATTGTACACTTCACTTGAACCTACAATACCACCTCCACTCTGATGACACACAAATCTATATCTCTTTCCCTGACCTCTTTCCTTCTGTACTATTTTGTGTAACCAACTGTCTTTCTGCTATCTCCACATGGATGTTCTAATGCTATCTAAAGTTCAACATGTCCAAAACAGAGCTTATTTCCTTCCCACCTGCACTCAAATCTCCCTTCTGGTCAATAACACCACAATTTCCTCGGTCTCCAAAGCCTGCTGCCTTGGTGTCACACTTGACTCCACCCTCTGCTTTATTCCTCACATTTAGACTCTTTCCCAGTCCTGTCGACTCCACCTTAAAAACATTGCGAGAATACGCCAT
Source organism: Mixophyes fleayi (assembly GCF_038048845.1). Taxonomy (NCBI): domain Eukaryota; kingdom Metazoa; phylum Chordata; class Amphibia; order Anura; family Limnodynastidae; genus Mixophyes; species Mixophyes fleayi. Next base: position 261,326,567 of record NC_134402.1, read on the forward strand.
TTTCTTACTGAACATGCTACCAAAAGCGTTATCCATGCTCTCATCATTTACCGTCTTGACTATTGCAACCTCCTGCTATCTGACATTCCTGACATCCATATATCCACACTTCAATCCAACCTAAATGTTATTGCAAGACTGATCATCCTCTATTACCATTTCACATCTGCTGCACCACTTTGCAAATCCCTACACTGACTCCCTGTGTCCTCCAGAATCAAATTCAAATTACTCACCCTTACCTACAAAGCCCTCAACAACACTACAACACTATCCCTGCATAGATTTCAAATCTCATATCAAAATACTCTCCTTCCTGCCCTCTTAGATCTAACTCTGACCTAGCCTTGTCTTGTCTCTGGTAACCAACTCTCACTGCTGCCTACAAGACCTCTCCTGTGCTGTTCCCCATTTATGGAATTCCCTATCACGCTCAAACAGGCTTTCCCACAACCTTCAAATCTTTAGGAACCCTTTAAAAACCCATCTCATTTTTAGTGATGACCTTGTTCCCAATAACACCCTTCACAGTAATGCACCCTTACAACTGTCTCAATCTTCACTCTGAGCCACGTTTGCCCCTCTTGCTGTGTCCTCTTCCACATAGAATGTAAACTCTCTAATGAGTAGGGTCCTTCATACCCTTTGTCTGCATGTCTGCATTTATTATTTATTGTATGTCCTTGTTATATGTATGTACTCTTTTCCCTACTGCATGGTGCGTCAGAGCACTGTGGCGCTTTACAAATCTACGAGAATAATAATAAACATTTCGTACCCAACCAGTCATAAAAATGCCAAATAATGGGGTTATTTACTAATAAATTGTTAAAAAGTGTTAAAGTAAAGTAACCCAGAACAATCAAGGTATTTGCTTTGAGTGATCTAGTGTAAGTTATTGAAAGGAGATGTTGGCTTAGTTGCTATCCGTTATTGCACCTCCAAGGAAGTTATTTTTAAATTCTTCCCAAGAGAATTGATCTATATTTGCAAAGAGTTGTACCTAGGGTTGTGTGCAAGGAAATAATTAACAAACTTGTTTTACAGGGTCATATCTATATAATGAGTATCAATCCTTAAAGATAACTAAAATATAAAAAAGACTATGAAGAAATGAAAGCATTGTACTGCTAGATAATTTGACATAATGGTTTCATTAGCATTTTGTTTTTTTACTTTAAACAATTTTTTATCTGATTTTATGATCTTTCAATGTCAGCAAAATTCAGCAAGTCTTCCCAAAAATTTGTATGGGTTCATACTAACACTTTACACTTCTATAACTTTTAGCTTGGTCGTCACTTGACTATGATCTCCATAGGTGGGATATTCTATAGGAAGGTAGTAATGGCATTTGGCCTGGTCTTTATAACTGTCCTTTATTGTACACAACAATATATTACACCACATCTGCCTTTTCTTATGCTTATTATGAGTAAAAAATTTTTTTGTTATTTTATTTATTTATTATCTTTTATTTATAAGGTGCCACAAAAGGTCAGCAGCATCGTAGAGGACATTTACAAAAAGCAGTGATCCAGAACAAATAACATGATACATGAAGAAAGACCAAACATTATGACTAAACAAATATACAGATAAGAAGTTAATGCAGATCAAATTATTTACGGGACAATGAGTGAGAGTGATGGTAGTGATGAGTGTGAACTAGGCCTGACCTTAACAAAACAGGGCTAGGGAAGCAGGTCAAGAGGCACAGAGAGTGATGGAACATAAAGAGGACTCTGCTCATGAGAACTTACATTCTAAAGGAAAGGGGGAGACACAAATAATGTGGTATCAATTAGGGGAATGGAGGTGAAAGCCAGGACAAGGGAGTTAAGAGGAAAGCTGACAGTATTATGGGCATGCTCGAAGCCTTTGAGAGTAGAGGCTAACCTCATAGGGCATGGGGAATCATTCTACAGCTAGGGAGCGGCCCAGGCAAAGTCCTGGAGGTGGGAGTGAGATGTGGTAGTTAATGAAGCAGTGAAGTAGCGGTAATTGTCAGAGCGACTGGCAGAGAGGGACAGCAGAGATAGAGTGGCAGGAGAGAAAAATAAGGTGTGCAGCATCATTGAGGATAGACTTAACAGGGGAAAGCTAAGAGTCAGGTAGGCCAGAGAGAAGTAGGTTATAATAGGGCAGCACAGTGGCCTAGTGGTTAGCACTTCTGCCTCACAGCACTGGGGTCATGAGTTCGATTCCTGACCATGGCCTTATCTGTGTGGAGTTTGTATGTTCTCCCTGTGTTTGCGTGGGTTTCCTCCGGGTGCTCCGGTTTCCTCCCACACTCCAAAAAATAACATACTGGTAGGTTAATTAGCTGCTGTCAAAAATTACCCTAGTCTCTCCCTCTCTGTCTGTCTGTGTGAGTGTGTTAATTAGGGAATTAAGACTGTAAGCTCCAATGGGGCAGGGACTGATGTGAATGAGTTCTCTGTACAGCGCTGCGGAATTAGTGGCGCTATATAAATAAATGATGATGATGATAATAATCAAGGCGAGAGATTACAAGTGAGTGAATAAGAGTTTTGGTGGCTTCCGTGGTAAGAAAGGGCCCTATCTTGGGTATATTACGAAGGTGGAAGTAGCAGAATTTTGAGAGGGACAGAATGAGAGATTTGAAGGAGAGGGAGGAGTTGAGGTTGATCCCAAGGCACCAGACTTGAGGGACAGAAATGAGGGTAGTATTATTAACAGAAAGAGAGGGTAGGAGAGGTCAGGGAGCTACAATTAAATGTCGCTTTTATAAAAGACACCTTATGTGACCATTTCTTTTGTGTTTCTTTCTGACTGATTCAACATTCCAAAATAAAAAGGTAAGAAATTATCCTGTCTAAGTAAAATAGACAATCGGGCATATTTAGAGTTAGGTGCAAATCCAACCACAGAGTATAAGACTTGCATTATGAAAAAAAAACATTTTATACTGCAGGAGGAGGACATATAAAATGCACAGCCTGATTTCAGTTGTGAGGGGGAATGGAGTCTAGTCATCTCTAAAATGTAAAGTAAAATTAGAGATGGCAGTATGTGTGTTCAACATACAAGAATATGTAGTATTTCTTCTGGATGCAAAGTTTGTTTGTATTTGCTCACCTTTAGTGTAGTTTGCTCAGCTGTAAATTTTGTTCCTAGTCAAAAATTGTACCTAACTCTGAATCAGCTCCAATAACTATAATAATGTGTATTTTCTTCAGAAACAATGAAAGATAACTCTTTTTTATGTACTAAATATAAACTTATATAGTGTAAAAGTCATTTAATCAAAGACATTTTTAAGAACATTTTAAAATACCTCCACAGCCAATCATTAAACAGTAAAATGGGGGCTTAAGCTTGAAAAGTGAATCTCTGGCGTGCACATTTGTCAGGTGAGAGTTTCAAGATCAAGTAAACTAAGTGTATGAAGTAAACATTTCATGAAAGGATACATATACTTATACGGAAATATGTTTTAATGACTTACATTTTTAAGTGACAACATATACATTTGTTAACTATTAAGTTAGGTGAGAATAAAAAGTAAGACTATGTTAAATGCTATCATTATCTATTTTAAAACAATAAAACGTTCATAGTGCATTACTTGTTTTACAGATTAATGCTATGTCCAAGATTTAGTACCCGATAATGTCAAGAACTTTAATTTCTTCATATATACTAAAATGCAGAGAAATAAAGTCCTTATAAGGAATCTTTATCTTGTTATTCTCAAAAACACCTCTAATCAACTCCCCACTCCCCACTCCCAATTAGTTCTCTTTTTATAGGTGCACACTCACAACACCTTGTTTCTCTTCTTTGCTCTTATAGCAGGTACCGTGTTTAAAAGTGCACACTTCAACATGTATATATATATAAATAATAAAAAGAATAAAAATAAAAAAAATAAAATATATATATATATATATATATATATATGCATATCATAGCATACTTTTCTATTTATTCTATGTACTACCCATTACTGACCTGGGTTTCGTTCCTTATATCCCTGTGTCTAATGTCTTATTGTATGCCTGTCAATAATATACCACCACACCTTCTTTGACCATTCTTGACTTGATCTTTGACTTGTTTTGACCTTGCACTGATTCTTCCTGTTCTGACCTTTGGCCTGTTAATAACCATGTCTGTTCCTCAGATCTGCCTGACACCAGCAGATGCCTAGTGGGAGAACCTAAGGGTCATAACTTGTGAGTGTCTTGCCTCAAATTACTTGGTGAAGACAAGTACCATTAAATTAATCACTTGAGGTGGTAGAGCAATAATGGCTAGCAGAGCATAGGATCCATGACATCACCAATTTGTCAAACAATGAATTATATACATATAAATGACAATAGCTTCACCTTAGCAATTTGTGATATTGCCATGCCCTTACACTAACATATTTCAGTCTGTAGCTTCTTGCTTCTTGCTTGCTCCATTACCTTCCACATATGACACTGCCTCTGTCACAGGCAGCTCTGTACTCACTTACTCAATAACAAGAGTAGAAAAATCAATGCCTTCCATAAGATCATCACATTTATCTCCTGAGAACAGTGCTTGAAGTAGAAATTTAGAAATGTCGGTATCGAAATATAGAAGTGATTGTATGGAAATTGTAAGTGAATGGAAATTGATAGTTTTACAATGAAGGTTCAAGGAGAAGTGACGGTATCTCATACTTATATATACCAACCACTTGGACTACTGACTGAAATTCCCTGTGCTCTTCTAAATATTCAAATGATCTGATTTAATACATGCTGTTATTTCCCACATCAACCTCAAAAAAGAATGAATACAGATGAGCAGGAGATGAAGAATAATAGCAAATACTTGTTTTCACTTTGGACAAATGAACCTTCACATTTTTAAAAACTAAATGTTGACCGACTTTCAGTGAGGTTATAAGTAGAGATTGTACGTTTATTTCAACAAGAGTATCTGTCTCAGCACCAGGGACATGTAAATCAACGTGGAGGAGACCAGATTCTTCTAAAGCAGGGTTTCAGAAACCCAGTCCTCATGGCCCCCTAACAGTGCAGATTTTTCCTGAAAAGTGAAAAAACTAGTACAACATGTGGATCTGTTACAACGTGTCAGTAAGTAATGGATACACCTGTGCTCCAGCAAGGAGATATGAAAAACATGCACTGTTAGGGGGTCATGAAGACTGGGGTTGGGAAACCCTAGTCTAGAGTTTATTACTACTGAAAAATCTAGTCTTTCAAGAGGGGTCATTTTTTAGTCTAAGACAAAAGATTTCTGGTTTTCTAGTCGACAGAACATTGGATAGTTGTAATTATTGTTCTGATATACCCCTATTTTTAGAATAAATTAGCTTATCCTTATTTTCATTGGTTTCACAGTCATTATGTCTTGGTATAATTTATATTTATTTATATATTTGTGTGTGTGTGTTTTTACATTGGTCACATTAATCACTATTTTTTTTTTTATCAGATTTCTGTTTGTGTGTAGTCTATTTTAAGTTTGGTTATTTGTTAAATATTGTATACACCTGTAAATATATACATTCTATTAACTATTGTGTTAGATCCTTAGTTTGGTATCGCTATTTTTATGAAATCTACGTCTTATATGTGGATAACATTTTTTGTTATATTCATTCATTTTTTCACTGGAACATACATATGTATATTTTATTTTGAGATTCATTTCTCGTGTCTGTGTGTGCTTGCTTTTATGCTTCTATATACATGTATGTTTATATGCAGTCATATGTACATTTTTTAATTAAATTATTATTAATAGCCTTGGTTTTGGCACATTGTTTTTTTAATAGCCATGGTTTTGGCACATTGAATGTATTCACACTGTATTGTAATTATTAAACAATAATATAAATATATTTTGTAGATTTATATGAAAATAATAGGATTTTCTACTTTTGAACACAGTAAATTTAAGATTTTGGTATATATAAATCCATGTACAACAATAGTTTAACCATTGGTTCCTCTGATGAAGTGCCATAGCAGGCACAAAAGTATTTAGGCTTCGAGCTGACCTGCTAACCCATTGTTATTTTGTATAGTTTTTTTCTTGCAAAGCATATAAAGAGATTTATTCAACATAAGAAGACTATCAGAATCTTCCTTTGAACAATGTGAGCTGCTTTCTTGTTACACTTTAAATTGCTTATGAGGGAGGGGGTGAAGAAGCCACAGCAGCATCCTTCACCACAAACAAGGGATCAGTAACCAGATGGAGTCAAGGATTAGTCTACTATCACAGAGACACAGAAAAGATATAGGGCCTGATTCATTAAGGAAAATAAAGCAAAAAAATGAGTAAGTTTGGCAAAACCATGTTGCATTGGAGGGGGAGGTAAATTTAAAATGTGGTGACAGATTTATAATTGAGGTGGGACATGTCTTGCATCAACTTCAAATGTCAGTGTAAAAATAAAGCTATTAAGTATTTGTGTACTACACAAATGTTGTATTATCTTAGTATTTATCTTACATGCAAAATAATAAACCAATTTGCACCCCTTACATTGTAATCTGGTTTTGTCCAGAAGAAAATGTACTCATATTTTTGCCTTACTTTTCTTAATGAATCAGGGCCATATTGTTTACAGAGGACTGGTCCTTTTCTACATTGAAATGTTGTTAACTGAAAAGCTATTGTTTGTGATCAACTGGCCCAACCTTGCACTGTGTGGGCCAAAAATGATTGGCATGCATGATCAAACTCTGTCTGAAATTTACCAGATTTTGATTGAGCTGGCTGGAAAAGTAAGTATCTTTGTAAGTCACCCAGATGTCCTAGATTTCAAGTGTGGGAAAGCGTGATCATACATTGATATTTATATGCACAGTATATGTATGTATAATATATATATATATATATATATATATATATATATATATCGTTGTTTAAAATAAAGCAGGTACAACATGTGGACCCGTAAACAGAACTGAAATGATCTCTTCCCGGTCACAATTCTAGTAACTGTTGTTCGAGTCACTGTCATTCTCACTTCTGCAAAGTAAGGAATAAATTATATAAGTAGATTGAAGAGTCTGCAAAAACAATAAATCCATAGTCTTCCTGAACAGCGTGACATTGCTTTCAAATCATCACTACACAGCTAATGGCAAAAAAAAGATATTGACAAAACAATTACTGATGAAATGATGTCACCTAATTACAAATCCTCCACCCGTTCATTATTTATTTCTAATTTATAGAATGCTGCTGAGAAACTGAGTCACATAATGGATTCATATGTTGCCTGGACCCCTCTTTTCTCAACATAAACTAATATTTTGATCCCATAGAAATTCAATTACATTGTAAGCAAATTGGCCTTATCTCTACTTTATTGTAGATGATTCAAATGTGGTGTGCTGAAATAATAAAATGACAATGGCAATTTAAATTAATGGATCAACATGACTGATGATCACGGCATTTTCAAGCCCTGAGTCTCTAGCACAAGTGTGTGTGTTTTTTTTAAACTTGTTTTTGTTACTGAATTTTTACTGTTTTTTTATTTTATAAACTCGCTGAGTTACTTCAACACTAGTATAGCTATAGTATATAAAAATTATGTATTTTAGAATCTTCACTAGTAACTTATTATGTATGTGCATTATAAAGACCACAATGAATAAGATAAGCTTTTGAGCAGCAACTGAACATTGCTAAACATTTATAGTATCTTTATTCTCTAAAACTATTATTATTATTTATTATTAGCTATTATTGATCAATTATCAATCATTGTTATTTTCATTATCAATTCCCCCCCAAATTATTCTGGGGAAAAAGCAAAGCATATTTAAGTCTTTAATGACATGTCAAAAAGGGTGAAAATATATTGAACTCAGGACTGTTAATGTTTATTTGTTTTCTGCAAGGTCAAAATGTGGTGGACTTACATTACCTCCTTGCAATTGCAAAGTGCATGCAGGAATATCTCTCAGTTAGGTGATAATGAATTTTGTCAGATGTCATGGCTTGACAGAGGTAACGGGTTACATTGTTTAGATTGAAACAGGCAGTTATAGTGGTTTTAGTGATTTACCAGCAATTTTCAAGTTAGCAAATGTATGCAAGAATGTAGTGTGGCATCCATAATATTAAATGCCAAAAAACAGTCTCTTACTTTTTGTCCTCCCAGGGATGGGGGGGAGCATAGTTAGTCCGATAATGAAGGTCCAAAAGCTCTGTATATCAATCTGCATTGTTTCTAGGATTTCTAGTGAGACTATTGGATAATTTAAGTAATAGCTTTACTATTCATTAATCACCCATGATGTTCTAGAGAGCTCATAGAGAAAAAACATTAACTTTTTTTAAAATGTTTTTCTCAAGAAACATGATTTTAAAAAGTCCATTAAAATCCCTGGTCAAAACTTTAATTCTTTATTAATGATTAATTTCACGGGTAGCTCAGTTCACAGGATATTCTAACAGAACAGCTATATTACAGCAGAACACATTTGGGGTAACTCATCCAGATGATCTTATAACTATCTAAAGTTGATCTTTAGCAATTTGTAATTTCTTCCCTTGCAATATGAAATTAACCCCCCTAGGCCCTCAATTTTAACAAATGAACCTAAAATATTCATAAGTTGCGCCCCCCTTCAGCACTGCGCCCTGGGCGGTCACTCCTCTCGCACAGCCTTGGTTATGGCCCTACAATTTTGACAATGCATTGCATTTCAGAAACTGAGTTCTCCCCAGTAAGGACATTGATAAATTTAGCCATTGTAATAACTCAGATTTATTTTTTTGACATGCATTTAATATTGTAAATGATTTTCTGTATTGATTAGAATCACATGTCAAGATAGACAAAATTACTTTGTGAGAGGGTGGTTGATGCAGAATGTTTGGCAGGAGATGCAGTGAAAAACTTAATCTAAGGTCATATTGACATGAAAGTCTGAGGAACACACACCATCAGGAAGGTGTAACTGGGAAAAAAATTGCATACTCCTCAATTATGATATCCTGGCATAGGATTGTCGTGCATGGTAAAACCATCAACTGTGAATTATTTGACTCCAATTATATGTGATGTGAACAGCTAGTGTCATGAATTGTAGCCCATCAAGGAGCAAGATAAGTTAGTCTTCAACCTGTTCTCAGCAAGCAGATGTGTGAAGCACATTTATTAATGTATAGACTTAGTTGCTTATTTTCCATGTAAGAGTACTCTGTCTTGTGCCGAAAGACCCACTGTCCACCTCACTTTGTGCAAGTGTGCCTAGATTCATCAGGAGTGCTTTAAAAATTTCATCCATTCTGTATGATCACCTTCATCATCATATGATAAAGAATTTCATTAGTGAAGTGTGTGAAATGTTTCAGGATACCAATGCAACTCTCTACGGGGCATAAGTGGTCACAGAATGGTTTGCTGAGCATGAAAACAATGAGAGCTATATGACTATTCCAGTCAACAGATATCAGTGATCACTCTTTCGAAACTTTTGTCCTATTTAGTCTGCCCGTCCTTTAACCTATGATAACCTCAAAACCTATTTGATCCTTAGTTCTTTGTAAGGATATCTTTATGTCTATCCCAAGCATGTTTAAATTGCTCTTCTGTATTAGCCTCAACCACCCTTATCCACTACCTTTCTGTGAAGGACTCAAACCATACCACTTAGCAGTCCTGTGAGACCAGAGTCCATGACCTGACCACTTGACCCATCCACTTTTACCCTCGAGACCTCTGGACTGCAGTTTCTCTTGTCAGGATCTTCATTTCTGCAGCTGCTGCTTTGCAGCCAGCAGGTCATCAGAGTGCCAGAGAGCAGACTATGAGATCACCACCACAGCTCCTTCAGCATCCTGCATTTATCACCCCAGGACTGTCTGAGAAGTCTGCATCATACTTCATTTGCAGTATAATAGCCTAATAAGTTTATCGATCGGTGCTGTGGACGTGCCCACACAGGATGCAGTGATCATACATCACCATCTTGCATTCAGGTGAGATTTTCCTCACTCGTCCTCATTAACTCAGATGTCCACAGCTACAAGCTGTGAGACTATGCTTGATGATTTAGTCATGCTGCATTCGCTACTGCATATCATCATTGTGCAAATGTGGGTACATTGATTCTTCCCCCTTCAGCATATGTGACAGGTGCAATAAATCTACATTGCTTAAGGGAGGACTTTGACTCACCAACCTGCAAAGTTTGAGTATTTCCACTATGTAAGAATCAGGACATATGTAAGAATCACAGCCTGTTCCATTACTGACCAGCTAAACATGGTTGTCATGGTATCCTGTACCTGCAGTTATCCTTTTGTGCCTGGTATCTAGAGTCTCCAGCTTCCCAGCTAAACCTGGTTATCCTGGTATGCTTTACCTGCAGTTATCCTATTGTGCTTAGTATCCAGTGTCTTCAGCTTCCTAGCTAACCCTGGTTATCCTGGTATCCTTTACCTGCAGTTATCCTGTTGTGCCTGGTATCCAGTATCTCCTGCTTCTCAGCTAAACCTGGAAATCTGGTATCCAGTACCTGCAGATCTCTAGCCATGCCTGGTATCCAGTAACTCCTGCTTCTCAGCTAAACCTGGAGATCCTGGTATCCTGTACCTGCAGTTCTCTAACCGTGCCTGATATTCAGAAATTTCTGCTTCTCAGCTAAACCTGGAGATCCTGATATCCTGTACCTGCAGTTCTCTAACCATGCCTGATATCCAAAAACTCCTGCTTCTCAGCTAAACCTGGAAACCCTGGTATCCAGTACCTGCAGATCTCTAACCATGCCTGGTATCCAGTAACTCCTCCTTCGCAGCTAAACCTGGAAATCATTGTATCCTGTACCTGAAGTTCTCTGATCTTGTCTGGCATCCAGGTACTCTAATTTCTAACATCTTCTCCAACTGGGCTCACTTGGTGCCCACCCGTAGAACCGTGACATGAGGGTTGAAGAAGCTAAGGCCAAACCTCCATGCAGGGGTCACTGATAAACACCTTCACCACATTAGACTCCGTACCTCCATGGTGGGTCAAACCACACAGACAGCAAAGGCTCTAAAGAACCACTCTTGTAACATGATAGTAAGATCTGGTCAGATATGGATCCCTTTGGAGAACCGTCGACTAGGGTTATAGTCCAACATCTAGTGAGCAGGGTGGAGCGTCAAGATGCTACCCAGCTTATGTTACTGCACTGTCTGCAATCCCTTGAAACCTGGCTGGACACCCTACAGGAGTCCATTGCTAATCCTCCTTCAGCAACTGTTGTTGAACCTCCTGCAGCAAGGGCCCTCTGCTTTTGCTTCTATTCTATGGCTCCTCACAGCTGCCAAATATGACAGAGACCCCAAAACTTGTCGCTGTTTCTTAAAGCAGTGCTCTATTCAATTTGAGCTTCTATTTCAGAAGTTTCCTACCGACAGAGTGGAGGTAGTCTTCATCATCTTCCTACACACAGGTCAAGTACTAGCTTGGGCCTCTCCTCTCTGGGAGCGAGATGATCCAATACTCCAGGAGAGTGTTGTCTGTATCTCTTCTTTCTGTAAAATTTTTGAAGAGCCTGGCCGGGTCTACTCTACCGACTCCAGCATCCTATGGCTTCGCCAGGGTTCACGTTCCGCAGGTCAGTATCTTATTCATTTTCGCACACTCTCCTCTGAATTATAGCGGAATTATGAGGCATTGGTGGTGGCTTTTTGGCAGGGCTTATCTAATTGCATCAAGGATGATCTAGCTACTCAGGAACTTCCCTCTAAACTTGAGGCATTAATCTCCCTATGCAATAGGGTAGACATCCTATTAAATGAGAGAACGATGGAGAAGGAACCTACCCACCGACCTGTCTTCAAGTTTGCACCTTACTTTTAAAACACCAAAAACATCTGATGAACCCGTGCAGACTGGTTGCTATCGACTCACTTCCAAAGAACGAACGTTGTTGTTGAAAGATTACTGATTTTGGTCATCTCCTTAGTACCTTCCTCAAGTGCTTGAGAAATTACAGGTTCTTCCAAATTTGGACCGCTCTGGACCGCTCCTCTTACCCTTCAGGTGGGAATCCTACATTAGGAAATTGTCTCCTTTCTCATTCTGCCTAGGACCATCAGCCCAATAATTTTGGGACATCCTTAACTTATTCTTCTCCTGTGGTCATTCTTCCAATTCGTGGCCTGTAATCCTGCTCGTGGGTCAGAAGTCTTGGCTATTGAAACCCTGCAAGTCTCTCAAAGGAAAGTATGAATATAACTGTTAATTGATTTTTTTAAATTACTTTGGTATACGCATTTGTGGAAACCCCTCAAACATAATCAATAGAAACTACTCTACTTTTAAACCAATTCATATCTTTGTCAAAAATGTGGGCTAATTTCAAGGTCTCATGACTAGGTAGGATAGCGGAAGTTAAAATTATGCTTCATCCCCAAATTTTGTACCTCTTTAGATCCATTCCTTACTTAGTTCCCTGTCAAATTCTTAATATTGTATCACTTATTTTCATTTGGAGAAGCAAGCACTATGGATTAACTAAAGAGAAATTAGCCAGATCTAAGAAGAAATGAGGACTAGCTGCATCCAAAATAGAATTTTATCAATTTGCCTGTCTTTTGATTCAGATTAGGGACTGGCAAGCTTCCAGCCCACCCAAACCATGGGTAGCTATTGAGAAATTTATATCCCACTCTTTTCCCTTAGAAGATATTATATGAGTGGACACAAAACAAAGACATTTGACTGCTACTCAATAAAAAAAAACATACTGCCACTCCTCTGGCATGAGATAAGATGTTGCAGCTATCTAAAGATGTTACTCTCCCATCTCTCAATTCTCAGTTTATCTATACTGAACCCAGGGCGGGACTGGGACTAAAAACCAGCACTGGCTTTTTTTTAAATATACAGGCCCATCTCTGTTGATGAGCAGGACAAAACTGTGTGCCAGGGGAGTGGCCACATTATGTTGGGGGCATGGTCAACATGGGGCATTGATACATACATTATAATAAAACATTACATTTATCAGGCCCTCCCCATCATGCCACCCCCCCACTTCAGAAACACATTACAACACCACCAGCCCACTGTACTTCTTATGCTGCTGACATCCATCAGAGTGGGAACTTCCTATAGAGTGAGCCGGAAAGCTCTCACAAGATTAATAAATCTCATGAGACTTAGAGCTCCTCGGTTTGCTCTGCAGGCTGTGTCCTATCCAGGGACTGGGAGTGGCTATCCGCTCCCTCCTGCTAACCAGAGCTGGATTAAGGCTCGGGGAGCCCTAGGCACTTAAGACATGGGGGTTCCTATGATGTAATATGGTTATTAGACACATTTTCAACAAATACACAGGCAATACTGTGAGCACTACTTTTAGGTGCACACAGTTCTGCCTTCACAAAGAGTACAATGTGAAGTAGGACATACCTCCCAACTGTCCTTGCAGTTAGACCAAATCCAAATCCTGACTAAGCGGGACAGTCATCCACCAAATTTAGGACAGTTGGCAGACTGTCCTGGTCTCTCTTACCTGTCTTGTCATTGTTACCACTTGTGGCTGCTGGTGTCTTTAGATCAGTTGCTGCTTGTCTGGATCCTGGAATGTTGGGGGCCCTATGTGGAAAAAAAAATGGGTACATGAAATTTAGAAAACTCCAACCAGCATCGGTGTTAAATCAATATAGCACCCACGTTTGAAAATTAGGCCTCACTCCAGCCCCAACATTAAAAAAATAGTATTCACATTTGATAAATACATCTATTTGCCTACAACCAGCCCCAACATTAAATTAATAGTATTCCCATTTAATAAGCAAACCTATTTCCTTCCCTCTAAACAACCCCAGCAAGAAATTAAATAGCATTTATGTTTAATAAAAATAACCATTTTCCACAACCATCTCAGGCATTAAATAATTCATAATCACATTTAATAAATAGACCTCATTTTCCCCAAACAGTCCCACATTCACTTAATAGCACAAATTATAGTCATATACTGTCCCCCACACTCATTATAGTCATGTACTGTCCCCCACACATACATTGGACATTTTTATTTCCCCCCTACCGCCATTTGCCTCCCTGCAGACATTTTCACCCCCCCCTTCCCTCTGCAGACATTTTCACCCCCCCTTCCACCTGCAGACATTTTCAGTCACCCCCCTTCCCCCTGCAGACTTTTTCACTCATCCACCATTCTCCCTGCAGACTTTTTTACTCACCCCCCTTCTCCTTGCAGACATTTTCACTCACCCCCCTTCCCCCTGAAGACATTTTCAATCACCCCCCCTTCCACCTGCAGACATTTTCAATCACTTCTCCCATGCAGTTATTTCTACTTATTCTCCTCCTCCCCCCCTGCATTACCTGTCACTATCCCCCGGACAGAATACAAAGAAAAAGAGCACACCAACTTACTTCAACACTGCGCCCTCAACAGACCGAAGGCTCCTAGGCGGCTGCGTGACATCATGACGTCACATCGCGCGGTCACGTGGAAGTAAAAAAAAAGAAAAAGCTGCGGGACTGGAAGCGCAGGGAAACGGACCGGCCCATACAGACATCGGCCCTTCTGGCAAATGCCAGGAGTGCCAGATGGCCACTCCGGCTCTGACTGAACCCAAACTTACACCTATCTTTTTGGCACAAACAGGGTATTATTAAGACTCATATGCTCTTTGAAGGCAATTTATTTTGCCAAACTCCATAAAAAGTGTAATATACCTGCCCAATATTTTTGTAAATATTAATAAATTCGACACTGGATTTGATATCAGGACTGCTCCTTACCCATTCTGAAACCTCTTTCTGTTTCTATTAGTTAACGGTTATCACCACTTGGGCGTAAGGGTAGTATATCATCTTGGTATAAATCCCTCTAACCTCTTCAGAAGCACATAAACTGACAACTCAACTTAAGTAGGAAACGGGACTGATTCATTAAGGATCTTAACTTAAGAAACTTCTTATTTAAGTCTCCTGGACAAAACCATGGTACAATGCAAGGGGTGCAAATTAGTATTCTGTTTTGCACATAAGTTAAATACTGACTGTTTTTTCATGTAGCACACAAATATCAACTTTGCATTTCAGTGTACAAATAAGCTATCAAGTATTTGTACACTGTTAAGATCCTTAATAAATCAGGCCCCAGATCTCCAAATTTCCTTGATGGAGGAGGACTGGGACCATATTTTTTCGAAATGCATTAGAGATGTCCAAATGCGTCAATCATTTGGAAATGCTGCTCATGCTTATTCATGCTTAGTCATAGAATATATTTGATGCCTGATAAATTACATAAAATCCTGCCTAATATTTCTTGTTGGAGGAACTGTGGCGAAGTTGCGAGTCTTCTTCATATATTCTATTCTGGAGCTAACCATAAAAAAAACAATGGTGTGAGATCTTTGTCTTGAGATCTTTGCCCCCACCTCCACATTATCATAATAGATATGCCGTAGGACATATTCTTATTTTTTTCGAGCCGCGATTTCCCAATAGGGAAATACCCGACCTCTCCAACTATTTTTGTCATTATTTCCAAAATTCAAAAGAGTTATAATATGAAGACTATAGGTTTCCAGTACACATATTCTGCTTCATCTCCTTTGATTAAATGGTTTGATTGGAGTACTTACTATACTGAACACTATACTGAACCCCTCACATTCCACCCCTTAACTGCAATTATACTGCTGAGTTTCTATTATAGCCATGTGTATTTCATAAGTGCTCACTGGTGTACTTTCATTGTAAAATTTAGTTCACTTCCCCCATTTGTTGTCTCCCTTTCCTCCTTCTCTGTTCCTTTGTGTGTTTCCTGTTATTATTATTATTATATTGCAAAAATGTAATAAACATTTATTGTTATAAAAATTTACTGAATTTCATAGAACTTTATAGAAGTAGTTTTCTAGGCACTCTAGGGGCTCGATTTACTAAGCTGTGAGTTTGAAAAAGTGGGGATGTTGTCCCCACTTTTTCAAACCCGCAGCTTAGTAAATCTAGCCCTAAGAATCAATGTCAAATTACTGTTCTGGCAGCTTGTCATGGGCTATTGCAATATTTAACACTTTAGGTCTGTTTTTCTTTTATTTTGAAAGTTTTTTGTATTTAAATTCTTTAGTGGCATGTTTATACAGAAAATTGTTCTTCTCATTACCAGATAACCATAAAATCTTAGACTTATGCGCATTCACTTTATAGGCTACATAAGACTAAAAATACTATTACCTTTACAATAATCTACATAGTTTATTAGGTTCTATAACATAGTTAGAGATTATCTGCAATTGAATATACAGACGGAGCACATTTCTTTTAGACCTATTTCTTTTAGACCTATAGTACCGGTAAGTGTATCAGCTATGTTATTAAAATTGCAATATGAGCCATGGACACCAGATTGCACTTAAAAGAAATAAAATATATTGCATTACGCATGAGCAGTATTGGTTTCCACTCTCATCTCTGTCATTTTAGTTTGGGAATAGCTATTATGTGCATTAAAGAGTACTCTACCGTCCATCCATTACATTGCCTTGTGATACTATAATTGTATAACAAAATTATAATGAAATTAACAATACAGAATATTACACATGTAGGCATGTATTAAAATTATTGTTTTGCTTAGCATTGCATTATATTACATAACATAAAATTAATAGACTCTTCGTGATGCAACAGTGATTCATACAGTAAACTTAGTTTATGTTTGCTGTATTCATATCCATGAGTACATAGCATTGTGTAATTATCGTTTCTCTGACATTTACAAGTTAAAGTGTTATTGTTTCTGGTGAAATGCCACAGCCTTCTATATTGTATAACAAAAAGTGTAATCTGTGTAACAAGTAACCACTATTGGTTACCAATCTAACATTTGAGAAGTTCTAAACAGAAAATGTGAAGTGTCAGTGCAGGACTTAATAAGAAAAAACACAGTAATATACAAAGCAACAATGAAAGTAAAATACAAAACAAATGGTCAATGAATATTGCACATAGCAATACCAAATTATCCATATCGTAATGTGCTGGGATAATTTGTTTAGTAGCAAGAGTAAAATTTCATTGTAGGTCCATTATAATCAACCATAGTCCTAGTATAAATAGCAGACAAAGTCTCAAAACAAGATCTATTCATGAAACACAGAGTGCAATGTCCTAATCAAGAAATTTCCATGGTAAAAGCTGCAAAGTTCTAGGGGTATATTTACTTAACTGTGGGTTTGAACAAGTGGAGATTTTGCCTATAGCAACCAATCAGATTCTAGCTGTCATTGTGTAGAATGTACTAAATAAATGCTAACTAGAATCTGATTAGTTGCTATAGGCAACACCTCTACTTTTACAATCCCGCAGTTTAGTAAATATACTGTCTGGTGTTGGCACATTCAAGTCCACTGTAGTCCTAGAGTCCTCAAAAAGCAAAATTCCAAACATGAAATGTCCAAGATATTACCATAACCAGCCTGTCCCTGGTTTCTCACAAAATGTGGAATATAACAACATGTACTTTTTTTTAGTACTGTTATGGTACCCCAGCTCACAAGAGTAAAAGTGCAGTGTCTCATTACATGGGAATAAGGGGACATTGTATACATGTCTGTATAGGCATGTTACCCATTGTAAAAATGTATTTGCTGTAAAGATGTGTTTGCTGTTATTGTAGTGATGTTGTAATGCATTGTTCTGAAATTGAAGCCAGGTGGGTTATGGCTAAGGATTGGGTGGGGTACAGTAAAAGGATACAGGTAAAGGAGCTGTAGTTGCATTCAGGAAGTCCTGAGCAGCTGGAAACTAGTTTGTAAAGTGTTAATACTAGGAGTGTTAGTTAATAATTTTGGCCAGATCCCAGGTTCTTAGCAGTTTGCTTTGGACAACTTACCAGACCAGAAGATCAGAACCAGCTTACATGGCTTCCCCCTTCAGAGGGTGGAACCAAGATGTCTAACCAAAGAATAACAATGTGCACAAATTCTACCAAGTGCTCCAAGGTAACAATAAGCTAAGTGTAATGGTCCCAAAGTCCAGGTTTTTATTTAATTTTTATCAAGTTTATTTATTAACTTATTTTTCAGTTGTTGCTCTGCAGGTCACTCTGTCTTGACTTCAAAGAGAGGATGCCCCTGATCCAGTAGAGGCCAGATCTCAACCAATAAAAATAACCTAGAAACTTTTATTTTATTTAATTTCAGGGAAAAAGGGAAGCAATTGGGAGTGGCAATTTAGCAGAAATAACAATAATTAACTATATAAACACTTCCCTAAATTTGAATAATGTATCTAAATAATTATTCCTGAGGTATTAACAGTGTACTGTAATTATGCTCACAAAATCATTATATAATGCTAATCACTATGCATATTGCATTGGAACCATTAACCTCTATTCATTATCAGTGGGGGTACTAACTAACAGTTGTTCATTGCTTACAATTTGGGGACAGTAATAATACAAAAATCAGTTTGGCTATCAAAAAAGTTGCTTGCTATTGTTCCATGTACTACTAATAGAAGGACATTTATACTTGCTGTTGATTCTAGTCTTTATCTACTTTATCATTTTTCCCTGTGAATCTATTTGTTCTTACTGTTTCTCTGTGTACTATTATCTGTAAGGATTCGCCTTAATACCAGTTTCGGATGACAAGTGACAGACAACCTTCTTTGCATTTATTGTTAATTTCTCTCCTCTTATGATTTTAGCAGTTATGTCACGCCCCTCTATAGCAACACTTTTCTTAAGAAAGCTGTGACTTTTATACCACTCTCAACGCCTACTATTCCGGTTGTGTGCTTGGGGGATTTTAAGAGTGTCCATAATGAGTCTGATTATCATTTTCTCTCCCATCTCACCCCCTTCTCCCACATGATTGATGAGATGGGCCTTGTCAATATTTGGAGACTTTGATATCCAGACACACAACTTTTCTTACCACTCTACTACAATACCACTCCTTGTCTCGGATAGATTTGATTTTACCCTTCAATACGCTAACTCCATTTGTTACCTCTGTCGAGTATCCCCAATGTTAATGAGTATTGGTAAGGCTGGTGAGAATGGTATCCAGTTTTGGAAATCCTACCTGGCTAAATTCTATAGGGGCTGGGTCAGATTTGATTTACATGTGGGAAGGGTTTTTCAGTGACTTCCTGGGCCATCCGCTGGGACACTTTAAGGCATTTTTTTGGTGGGACCCTTAAATGAGTTTCTGGTATCAAAATCTTACATAGGAAACAAAATTCAATTTAGAACAATGGTGCAGGGATTTAGAATGCTTATATCTTAAGTCTCATACTAGGGAAGACAGGCTGCTTGCACCGCTTGAATGGAAAGACCAACTTTTTGATAAGTCAAGGTGCCATTTCATTTTTTCCAAACATTTAAACTACTCTCAGGTGGATAAGTGAGGGAGCTATTTGACTTGTTTGGATAGGAATGAGTTAGCTGGTTCAACCATACCGCCTACTTATAATGACCAACATGTAAAACATTTTAGGGAAGTGAAATTGGCCAAACATTTTTCATTTACTATATGGATCTCTATTATTCAAAGGTGTCCTATATGCCCACTCAACTCACTTCTTACCTTAACACCATTAGGTTGCCCAGACTTTCCCAGGATTCCAACTGCAGCATGATCTTACCTCACAATTGTCTCCTTTTCCACCGCTGATTCATACCTCTCTGATTAAGCACCTGTTGTCCACGGTGGGTAATTGCAAAATTTTACAAAGCTACATTGGCTTTTGGCATATGTTGTGGGAGTGTTGGGTGGTCCACAATTTTTGTTCCAATGTCTGGGATTTTTTCTTCCATACTATACCGATTGCCCCTCTCCTCTGGATGCCAAATGGTGTATTTATGGTATTTCTCTGAAGGATATTACTGACAAGTTTACCTTTAAATTTATATTTAATCATACAACATTAGCTAAGGTTATAATAGCCCAAGGTTGACTTGCTCGTGACCTGCCAGATTTCCATAAATGGAGAGCATTAGTTAATGACATGTTGCAGCATGAGATATATATGTATACCTGTAGAATTGCCAAAACTAAATATCACAAAATTTGGTCTTGGTGGTTCTGTATAGAGCACGTTCAGGTGACCTAGTAGCCCTTGCCTTGATTATCTGTTGTTATGTTAAGGGAAGGGGTGCTCTCTGATCGGCCTTCTCCTGTGCACTTGCTTGTTCTAACTTTTGTACACCATACATATTTACTGTCTGTTTTGCACGATAATCCTTTATATTTTATTCTGGCTTGTTTTACGTCTAATTTTCTATGCCATATGTCACATCCCCAGTTGTTTTTTGAGGTCCATACTTGATTCTGAGTTATTTCAGTTTTGTTTAATGTGTTTTATGGGTTAATAGGGTAGTTGTGTGTGTTATCTTTTATTGTTTGTCTTGCTTTTCTTTCAGTGCTTTTGCTTGTCTTGAAAAAACTCTATAAAAGTTTGCCTGGTTTAAAGAAAAAAGAAACAAAGCATACTGAGGAAGAATAAAAGGATCCACTTCCGCAGAAGAAATAGTCCATTTATAAGGAGATACTATGTTTTGTAAACACAGATAATGACAGCTTGGACCCCAAGACAGATTTTGAGCAACGTGCCCAGCGAGTACAGGGGAGTACAACTGAAGCCAAGGCAGACCCAGAACTATCCTTTGATAACCTTAGGAATAACAAAAAAGAATATTGTTTCTTTATGAAAGGCTGCTATTTGTAATGTCGATGATGTAGTACAATGTTGAATGGTCCTTCCAGCAATCGTGCTTCCATCAATAGCAGTGATGGTAATACGACAATCAAGAAGAAAAGTAGGCAGAGCAAATTTAGAGACTATGGTGGCAGAAATAAAATTACCTGCTGTGCCAGTATCTAGGAAGCATGAAAGAGAAGCCATACCACTTTGGTGTTGTAGAAGAGTTGTGGTAATAAAATTGGTTTCAAATGGAAAGTTACTAGCTGAACCCTGCATCTCCCGAATGAGTTAAGCCTTGACATTTCCTGGGTGGTTAGGACAATTTCCCAGAAGATGACCTGATTCTGCACAATACAGACACAAGTTGTTTCTAAATCTTCTCTCACATTCCTCTGGAGAAAGACAAGACTGGCCCCACTGCATTGGTTCTTCTGGAGAGTTAACAGGAGTTTGAAAATGGAGAGATTGTTCCCTCTCCTGGGTTTGTTCCAGGAAGTGAATATCAATTCTTTTACAAAGTGTGATGACATTATCCAGATCCAGAGTGATAGGAAGTTCCTGTGATGCCAACTCAAACTTAATTCGAGCAGATAGCCCTTGCCAGAAGGTTGCAATCAATGCCTCATTATTCCACTGAAGCTGGGAAGCCATTGTCCGAATTTGGACAGTGTATTGTTCTAGTAATTGGGTCCCTTGGTGGAGATGTTGAATATCGGAGGCTGCACTGGAGACTCTTCCGGGTTCATCAAATATTTTCTTAAATCTATCCAGAAAAGTGGAGCAGTTATGTAACAGGGTATTGTTGATCTCCCATAATGGACAGGCCCAATCTTTCTGGAGAGAAGATTATTATGCAAGCCACTTTGACTTTTTCTGATGGGAAGTACCATGGGAGAAGTTCAAATTGAATGCCACACCGATTTAAAAATTATCAGCATGACTTAGGATCCCCATCAAATTTTGGATTAGGGATAGGGAGTTGAGAAGGAGCTGCAGAGGGTACAACCATTCTTGCAACGACAAAGATGAACCATGTACAGCAAAAGTGTTCTGGAGGGTATCGAGGTGGGTAAAACAATGATGCAGAATTAGTGGCGCTATATACTGTAAATAGCTGCTGCTGTTTGCTAGATTGGCCTTGTAGGAATTGCATGAATTGTTCCTGGTTATTTTCCTGCCTCTCAATCCTCCCTACTAATTTACAAGTGGTCTCTGGGATAGGGTTTACCGGTCACATCTATCTTTCGGTCAGAGAAAACTATCATGACCAGTAATGAAGAGCTGGATTCCTGCTATTAGCCTGATTAGGATATGGAAGATTGGAGGCACAGAGTGTAATGAGCCCCGGTCCACCACAACCGCAGCAGGGTTGCATGGGCCTCATTGCTGTGAGCTCAAAAGACATGGCCCTCATAACTACCCTTTGGCATGCTGGCTGGAGATGGTCGCAGGAGCAGAAGAACAGAAAATAACGTGGTTCACATTCCAAGGTGTGGTACACGAGCGAACTAGAGAAGTTCGCAGAATAGAATTCAAGAATGAGGTCAATAACTTGCGGAGGTCAATCACAGGGGTAACAATAGAAAATGGCAAGTAAGGATGGTGCAACAATTAAGAGAGAACCTTTTGTTCTGACACTGAATAGTGTTTAGAGCCTGTTTAAATACTGTACCAGTGTCAGGTTACTGAAGCTATTTGCTGATATTGGCACAGCCCTATCCAGCGGCATGGAGTCTAATGTGCCTCTGGTCTTCACCAGGGAGTTTGGACTTAGCTGCAAGAGACACCCAGGTTGTGGTTCTTCAGGAGGGCAATCAGCAAGATAGTTGAAGGTAAATGGATAATCAGGAAAGCCAAAGTCAAGCCATGCGGGCTGCGCAGTACACAAGGATGATCCAGAAGGGTAGTCAAAAAGGCCAGGATCAAATAGCAGAGAGGTCTTCCAGAGTCAAAGGGAAAATCCAGAAGGAGAGTAAAAACAAGCTAAGTCAGGAACCCTGGCATCAGGCCAGAAGGAGTGCAAGAACATAAGTAATACTGGTGCCAGCGACTTCCTTAAATAGTGCAGAGGAGAGGGGAGTTTACCGGTGGCGGTAACACCAGCAGCTGCCACCGTGACTTAGGATAGCGTCCCGTTGCCTAGCGCATGCACAGAGTGACCAGCCAGCTGGACTTAGTTCATCTGGTTGCCTGCCAACCAGACGCGGCTTCTGGAAGCAGAGAAAGCGCCATCCCTGGTAAGGCACAAGGACAGCACCTGAAAACCTGGTTTTAATTCCCTGCCTAGCAGTCACATGATCGCAAGTATTCAATGTGGAAGCCGTTCGCCTGCAGAAACAGTGGGCAGGAGCAGAGAGGGACCATCACTGGAGCTATGAAGAAAGAGGCACCAGGACAGGATCTGAAGGTATATGTAAGTGCTGCCTAGCACACCTTTTGGGAGAAACTGCTATATAAAATTATTATTTGTTACAGAATTTGAGGTAGGTTGACAGTTTCTCATTTTTTTATATTTGCTATTCATATTTATTTATTTTGAAACATATTTTTACATTTTAACTAGAGGATAAGAAGGATCTAATTTTAGCCTCCCATGCACCACAGTGTTGTAAAATCATTTTAAATTAAAATCTAATACTAACTATCCAGTTGGCCATATATCACTATAAATAATCATTTATAGCTGCAGTGCTAAAAAATTAGACTTGCTGCGCAAACACATATTTTTTAGTTAAATGACCCTTAGATTCTGTTAAGAGCCCAAGCCAAGATACTGAACTTGAACTTTCCTATAACATTATAACTTGTGACCTATCTCCACATTGGTTAAAAATTGAATAGCACTATTAAATTAAATATATTTTTTACTGCCCTTGTTATTGGCATGACACATAACAGCACAGTTAACACTTATATTGAGGTCACCATTAGTTGCATCACAGTTTTATTACCTTACATGATTTCTGAAGCATTATTTATTTATTTTGTAAATAGCTTCACAAAAGTCATCAATATGGAAATAAACGTAAAATATAGTATGGGTGAACAATTTCTGTTAAACAACAATATAATTAAATAAGTAACAATAGTAGGTAGGTAACAAAAATGTAATTTGTATAAATACAATGCTCTACTGTAAAGTAGATGTTTTCAAATACAAATGAAGCATTACTTGAATGTAAAAAAATGTCTGCAAGCTATTGTTTATCCCAGATCTGCTTTGCAAGTATTTTAGAACTTTTAATCATAATTCCAGCTTAATGTCACTCTATTTCCATGTCAGGTGATGTCTGCCTTTCAGTGACATCTATTTTCTTGGCAGATTAACATTTCTCAAAGAATTTGAGTGGAAGTGCATTTATTCTTCAAAAGATAGTTAAGGTAATTTTTCAATAATAAAGCAGATAACATTGCCTGAAATGGCTAGAAAAAGTTCAGAATAGATATTGTAACTAAACTGTGTGTTATATTTGTTGTCTTTATTAGTCTCAGTATTGATTTATATGTAAGTCCCCATGGGCCTGTGGTAATATGCTTTTATATGGTCATGGAACTAAGAGGAGACAGAATACTTTATTAATTTTAATAAACACATTGTGGTATCTATCTATCTATCTATCTATCTATCTATCTATCTATCTATCATCTATCTTAGGATTTATTTCAGCACACATAATGGTGCCTGACTCATTTATTTTTTGGAAGTTCTTTCCACTGAGCCATCTCTTCAGCTTTTCTCTGAGCTATCTTCAAGGAGGATTAAAATCTCTTTAGACAGACCTCTTATTCATCTCTAACTTTCTTTGTCAATCTCTAACTGATCCTTTCTGACTTCTGTAGGTCACATAGCTCCCACATGTGCCCTGCACTGAGCTTCAGAGATGTATCGTCACACACCTTTTCAATCTTGTGGAAGTGGATCCAAAATTACAAGGCCTGAACAGGTGGCAAGCTAGTGCCACCTAGCTTATAACTGTCAGGTACTGTGCTGGTGCAGTCCCTGACTTGCATTGCTGTGTCAGTTTCATATGCCCTGGAGACCTTACGGTTAGCAGGGGTTACCTATCACGTATCTCACCATTTTAGTTCCATTCTGAGCCTTGTATACATGGAATTCTCGTGGTTACACCTATCTGTTGTACAGCCTGGCATTCCTCTATCATCGGACGCCATCTTGCCAAGCATTCTGCACATGCGCAACCCCGGGAACCTTTTAACACCTCTGCTCCACGGTGATAGGAGGATCACCAGCCAGTTCCCTTTATAAGGGTCCTCCTCCTTTCTATAGGTGTCAATTCATCAGGTCTCCTACCTGATAGGAAGTAGCTCCTCTGACTCCCGTCCATGCTCACACTTACCTTTGTTCCTGTCTTCGTGAGTTAGGCCATTCATTCATCAGCTGCAGCATCACATTGGTCCTGTTCTAGCATTACAACACCTGTGTGGATCTCAGTGCGTTTGCTTTCTGCAGTTCACCGCTTCACAGCATTACCTGTTCAGCTTATTCCACAGTCAAGACCTGTGACCTCGTTGCGGAGTGTCGCTCATCATCGATCCTGTTCCAGATTTATAACACCTGTGTGGATCTCAGTGCTTTTGCTCTCCGCAGTTCAATGCTTCATAGCATTACCTGTTCAGCTTATTCCACAGTCAAGACCTGTGACTTCGTTGCGGAGTGTCGCTCATCATCGGTCCTGTTCCAGAGTTGTAACACCTGTGTGGATCTCACTGCTTTTGCTCTCCGCGGTTCATCGTTCGCAGCATTACCTGTTCAGCTTATTCTACAATCAGGACCTGTGAACTCCCCGCAGTGTATCGTTCATCATTGGTCCTGTTCTTGAGTTATATCACCTGTGTGGATTTCAGTACTTCCTGCTCAGCCAATCCTATTATCGAGATTCGTGGCTATACTGCTGATCATAGCACAGCACCTGTCCTGTTCCGGAATTTCTTACACCTGAGGCAACATTCCATTCTGCCTTACAGTTACTTTGTGGTTCTCTGTATTATCTGCTCTATGCCCCCTAGAGTACCGCGACCTGTGGTTGAGAGCAGCTAACACCATATTCCCTTGCGGGAATCCCTGGTGAATACTTCACCTCGGTTAGGTTCCGCACCTCCCTGGGGGTAGCTGTCACTCATGCAGAGATCAAGATCGTTCCAACTAATCTTATGCCTAAAAGAAGCTTTCTTTCACATTTGCGATGTATATGTTGTCACTTGTTTTTCACACAGACAATGTATTCAGAGGGATAATGTTGATGTCCACTGTCACCAATGATCAGAAAGGAATAGAAAAACTTTCTAGTGTATTATTGTTTTAATATCACTAATACAATATAAATATTCAACACATAAAATTGGCATGCATGTATAGGTTAAAAACCCTATAGTCAGGGTGGATGCTCCCTACCAAAAGTCCAGACTTTAACTGCTCTTAGATATAGATGAAGAATGACGAGATGTGAAATGATGTCCCTTCTCCACTCCATGTGTCCAGCCAAAGGTAGGGGTCCAAAGGTAAAGGTCCATATGAATAAACTTACCAATGCATTTCTAGTCCGTTTTACCTCTTTATACCTCCTCTGTCCAATCAAACTGGCACTGGGATCGCAGCACAGCAGACCCTGAAGTGACATCTGAGATTGAAGCTAATCTTAACCCACAATGAGGCTTGGATACGGAATGGATAATATATCAAAACGAGGCTCGAATGCCTCACCCTTAGATAGCAGTATTGTACGTCAATCCATAGTGAGGCTTGGTTTCTAACAAACTACAGTTAATTACATCCCACATAAATATAAATTAATACAGATCATTGAAATGGGTCAATGTAGACATATATATTTAGTTATATAAACCAGACATTATTTGGATAATATATAAAATACATATAGAGAAATTTTGAAGGATCAGCATATTTTTCAAACTAGTTCTTTCATGTTGTGATGTAACACTCTTCTACACACATCCTCCACGATCCTATGAATAAATCATAGACTCCCAAAAAATACAAGAAAAAAAATGTTCAATGTTATCTTATGCATGTCAAAAACATATTAGAGGATCTACTTCAACTCAAAATCAGAGTTCAAACCTCCTGGAATCATGGTGTTTAATGTGTATATATATATATATATATATATATATATATATATATATGCATCTCTGCCTTGACTAATCTAATGTCCATATTCCTGTTTCGCCACTGAAAATCTATGCGTTGTACTGCCAATTTTTTTTTTATATGATTGACATTACAAGCATGTATATCTTTAAAATGGAGAGACACAGAATGCATGTTAAGGCCTTTCTTAATGTTGGATATATGGTCTCTAAAATGAACAAGTGAAGTGAGGTGCCTCCAACATACAATAAACCACAATTGCACTCAATGATATATACCACATAATTAGTGTAGCATGCTTATAACTTATTACACTATATTGTTTCATTCTGTATTTTATATTTATACCTCTAAACCTTGTGAGGAGTGGCGCTATATAAATAAATGGTGATGATGATGATGAGGAAATAGAAGACCCATCCTTACATCTGAGTACACATCCATGAGTGCCCAATAAACTCTAAAAAACCAAACAATTAAGAGATGCAGGTACTTCTACCAGATAAGGAAACATGACAGGCACATGAAAGCAGATGGCAATTGGATCCTGGGATAACAGCAACAGTCAGCACTTCTCCTAGATGCATATTTATTAGGTAGGTATATCTGCAGTATTTTGCTTGCACTTTACCAACACATTTCAGCCCAATATGTGGGTCTTTGTCAAGGTGAGTGCAAGTCTATTACATGGGCATCCAATTATAGTGCCAAAAATAGTCATCTGATCTAAGGTCAAACAATCAAAATACCAATATTTGTAAAATATCATATCAAACTAAAATATCCAGAATACCTCTATCCTGCCTAATATAAATAGATAAAACATGTAAGCTCAATTCATGTATGAAACAATATATACAAATACTTTCATCTTGATTTAAAAATAATCCTAAAATATCATGAAATGCATTTAATAGCAATAATAAATATACAGTAAATATATATATTTCAAAATCAAATAACAACTCACATAAAAAACGTATAATGTTCATATAAGGAAAATGCTGTTTCGCATGTTATGTTAATTACTGTCCAAGTTATCTAATACAATAATATTTAGTATACATACTTAATTTCCTAATTCTTATAAATTTCTAAAAAAAAATATACTTCATTTGTTACTAATCATTAAGTAAATAAAATATATTTCTTGATGCAGACTCAGAGATCCCAGACCAAAAGTATTTATAAACTGCTGATGTTGACAGGATAATATATTCCTCAAAAAAGATCTCATTATTTAGAGTTCCGACTATTATTTTTCATAGAAGAAAGGCAGTTGGGTTATTTTTGCAGTTGTTAAAGTGGTAGAGTTTTTGTTTTCTAATTTTATTTTGTAAATTGGATGGCGAAAAATTTATTCTTGTTCATTTGGAGAGGAACAGAGTAAGGGTCAGAAGTAAAATGAACATACACAAACAAACAAGAAAATATATGCCATGAGTCATGAAGATGTGTGAAGTTGTAGTACATTGTTCTTTAGCTGTCACTACAAAATGTCACAGAGAGCAGTTTATGGTACATGTCAGTTGCATGATGTGGATGATATTGGGGAATAGTCAATTCAGCATAAGTTGTCACCAAAACATTCATGGAACTACACCTAGCATAATTGTGTGCAGCGCAGAAACCACACACCACATCGCTGGTAATTGAATCCCCCCACTCAATTCAATAAAAAAAAAGCAACTCAAATTAAACATATGTATCAGAAGTAATATATAATGCAATATGCATTTGAAAGAGGAAAAACAACTGATTGCACTCGAAAATCAATTTGCTGAACAAGTCTTTAATGCATGAATTGTGGCCTTACATGTGTTCTGAGTCACACATATCTCATGAAAGTCTTTCTATGTCAGGGGTACAAAGGTGTATACTTATGCTAGACTATAGCATAGAGCTAAAGTGTTAGTAAGAAATGTGTACACAATATATAGTAATGAAGTATCTCCTGACCTGCCTATTCATAATTATGTGCAGTGAAAACCTTGCATTCCAAAAGTGGTGCTTGAGTTTTCTTACAATTTCCACTGTAATACAGAAGTGTGTAACATCTTGAGGTATAGCAATGGTATTCTCCAAATATTTTGCAAATTGGTAAAAACATACAGTATATATTATGAATTATGTTGATACAGTACAGTATGGAATATTAATATAAACATAAATATTAATAGATTTCTATTGCAAATGACAAAGGGGGCACATGATAGTGCAGTACTTTTATTCAATGTCAGGTTTAAGGATTAACAACATGTACCTTTAAAATGATTCAGTGATAGCAAAACTCAATTTCTTTCATGCAAAGTGAGCTTGGTATAAATCAGTTATCGGCTTCACACTGATATCTCCAGGGGCAGGGGGCATCTGCCCCCCCAGGCTGGTCTCATAGTGGGCAACCTTGGGCTGGGTCACTGGACCATCTGCATTTTTTCACTTTAAAATGTTCCTAATAGGCTGCTGAGTCAAGTCTTGCCCCTTGGCTAAAATTTGCCAGCCCTCCCCTGGATATCTCCTGGCAGTTTGAGTCTCTCAGTCCTATCCGAGTTTCATTGTGGAATTGTAGTATCAGTTCAGTGCAGATACAACATTCATGTTTCCACAACATTCATGTTTCCACCCAACTGGTTTGACACTTCTTGTGACTTCATCAGGAGCAGCACTTGAAGGGCATCTGGAAGGTTGAAAATGTGAGGTACAGGATGAGACCAGACATCCCTCAGCTCAGAACTACCCTTTTGTATAATAAAAGTGGCTATGTGCTCTCCGGTAAAGCAAGGATTGCTTTTAAAGTGCATCTTCTCTACTCCTTTATCTCAATTCAATCATTTTTCTCCACAAAAGCAATGTCCAACTCACCGGTTGACCAGTTCCACCTTCTTCTCTGCAAATGTTATCCTCTTGTCCCACAAATCAATGCAAATTAGACACTCATGAGTAAATCATAACTTCACCAAAGATGTTTTTGGACTGCATTGCAGCCTATTTGCTCATCTGGGGGTAAATGTATCAAGCTGAGAGTTTTCCGGTGGGTTTGAAAAGTGGAGATGTTGCCTATAGCAACCAATGAAATTCTAGCTATCATTTTGTAGAATGTACTAAATAAATGATAGCTAGAATCTGATTGGTTTTTCAAACCCGCCAGAAAACTCTCAGCTTGATACATTTACCCCCTGGTGTCCATGATCATTATTGCAGTTGATTTTATAACAAGGTAGAAATAAATAAGTTGATTGTTAACTGTGTCAAATAAAGCTCTGCTGAGAATATTTGTCAAATTGTGCCCTGCCAAGTGTATCCGTCAAGTTGTGCCATGAAATAGTGTAAGTAACCAAATACACTGCCAAGTGCAATCTCCAAGTTCTGCTATTATATAGTGTAAGTAACCAAATACACTTGGTATAGTGATGCCCTAATATACCTAAGATACATGTAATGGAAATATAAAAAAACATAAAGCTTCACATATAAATATTGCAACCATACAAGGACAATGTAAAAAGTTAAATATTCTATTGAATGTATATCACACAGAATAATAATAAATTACTAAAGTAAGAAAAAAAAACCCCAAAGAATACAGATGAATAAATAATTGATGCAATTAAATGTAGTTATTTTTAACCTTACATTTATTCCATATATTACAATACATTCTTTAAATGTTCAGTGCTGCATAGTTTAGCATAATACATTAATGCATGTTGTTTGTTGCATGCTGGTATGTTGATACAACAAAAACAATTGTATTGGCTTCATGTAGAGTAATCCTTTTGGAAGAATACAGAATGTTTCCTAATTGCATTTAGAAAAGACACTTTGATTGTATATTTTAAAATATATTAGTATGCAAAAAGTAAATGAGGAACATTTACCATAAATGCCAACGTTGAGGTGCAAAAATTGTAAACAGGATCTCTCAAAAACTTTAGTCTACACATTTCTGCAGTTAATGTAATCTTTTTTTGTTTTTTTTAACCTTGCATATTCACACCTGTCAGTACATAGCTCTTCCTTCATCGAGTACAATTACTACCCAGAAAAATGACTGCTGTAAGAATATTGTATGTAAAAAGTCTAATCTTAAAGCGGTGAAAAAATTGTTAAACCAATTTGAATGTGTTCTTTATTATGGCCTTTCTTCCTCGCCTGTGTCTACCGTTACACCTGTCTTTATACAAATGAACTTTTAATGAGTCCATTTTTAAGTGCATTTTATATTGCCGTATGCATTGCACATTGCTTTATTATGTATATCCCCTTTTATGTGTCCCTCATTTTCATACAGACATTCTGACTCAGTAGTACGGACAACGTTAGAAGTGGGGTAAGGAGCTGCATCTTTAATGTGTTGCTCTAACATCTTATTGGGGACTTGAATATGTCTTGCAATAGCCCTGATTGTGGGGACAACCTATACAAGATTTCTTTCTATAGACAGCTAAACATTCCCTGTTTTCTTGTTTTGATACTGAATGTCATTTCTACTACTTATTATTGTGTATGTAGAGTATGGGGAACTACACTATATCCTTTTTCTTGCTTTGTCTGCCTCGTATATAGTAAATTTCAATATTTTATAAATCTTATTATTCTGTATATATGAACAACTGAATAGAATAATTTTCTCATTCTTTAAGCAGCATGCAATTCTCAACAATTTTTATATATAATTTTTCTTGTTTTGTTAAGCAGGGTGCAGTATTTATTATCTGGTCTTACTATATGTATAGGCAGTTTTTGCTCTCTGGCTTATGTGGTTTAGTGGTTTAGAATGAATTACTTTGTAGAATATTCAAATAATTTCCAGCAGAGAGATTCCCTGCACATCATAAGGATAACAGCGGGCAGGTATTGGCCCGAAGTAGCACAAACGCTGAGGTTGCCTAAACAGAGAAAAATATTAAGCTCAGCAAGAGTTAACTTAGCATGGAAAGTTTGGTTGAGGGTCATACAATCAGTGATAGGGCTTAGGGAGGGGTTATAGCTAGGGATGGATTATAAGGATAGTGGTTACAGTTAGTTTTCTCTTGCTGTTTGGAAAGTTACTGGTTAGTATAGCTGTGACTGCCCTGCTTGGTAAGTATTTTATTGTGTTTTCTCTGTGCTGCTGATTGCAGAAACTCTCTCTATCTTTCACCTCATTTGTTTCCTTGTCTTTCTCCTTTAGTTTTTAAGTCCTTTGCCTGATTTTATTTGAGCTATTTTCTTATGATTCCGCACTTGCCCCTTTTTATTTTT
Organism: Mixophyes fleayi; assembly: GCF_038048845.1. Taxonomy (NCBI): domain Eukaryota; kingdom Metazoa; phylum Chordata; class Amphibia; order Anura; family Limnodynastidae; genus Mixophyes; species Mixophyes fleayi. Next base: position 261,358,636 of record NC_134402.1, read on the forward strand.
CTTTCTGCTGTAGCAGGTATTTTGTAGGTGTCCTCTTATTTTCCTCTTTCTCCCTTTTTTGCTAATTATCCCCGCTTGTCTACTTGACCCTTCACTTCTGATAGGCAGATGCTGCGCTCTTAGAGACCCCGGGTCACCCCACATCGCCTCATTGAGGTTTCCCGGGGGCCCTCCTCTGTGGCCAGGTGGCGAGTCCAGGCACAGAACTAGCAGGCAACTTTCCTCTCACCCCCCTTGCTTGCAGGGAGCTGGTCAAATGAGGAGGGTCCGCATGCACAGACGGTCCCGTTCCCCGCGGTGGCCATGACAGCGGCGGGTGCTTTTGGAGTGCCCACGGCTGGTCCCACTGCCAGGCTGTTTTTACTCTCCCCTCTGAGAGGCTAGCGGAGAGCAACGCTGGGAGGGGAGATTCCATTGCTCCTCTGTTAACCCTTCATGGTGCCCATTATGACCCCGGCATGCAGGAGGAAGTGGCATGCTAATTCATCAGGCCGGTGTTCACAGCGCACCTGTATCTTGTTCCTTAAATTCAAATCCTGGCAAGAGTGGTGGCAGTGCTGTTGGTGTCCCACCATCCAACCCCCCCAATTTAGTTCCTTTCAATTCTGATAAGAGTGTTTCTTACATGGTTCTATTAAATACAGCGCATATTCCTTTAGTATCCATGGCTACTGTTGCATGAACTTTACAACAAGTCTTTGTTAACTCTCTGCCCGTACCTATCCCCCCTCGTTCTCCTGCAGAGCAAAATCTCCTTTCTCCCCAGTGTGGGAAACCCCTCTCATCTTCTCAGCTTTCAAGTTTTTCTCCCCTCCCCCATTTGCCCTAATCAATCATCAGCTACAATTTTTGGTGCATCCGACCAAATAGTTCCCTCTTCTACCCCCCATGTTCTTCCCTCTACGCTATCTAGCAAGCCTATGCCCCAGCAGGGCACTGCTTTTCATACGTCTGCATCAGTTAGGTCATGAGCCCCTCTTTCTCATGGCAATACACCCTGGTCTATAGGCCAGGCGTTTAGTGATGTGTCTTATCCCTCGTTCTCACAGTCCACTTTTCCCTGGCAGAGTGTTAGTTTGGATTGGTTACCGTTTAATCAGAAAGTCCACTCTTTACCTGCCGATTTCCAGGCCAACCTTTTGGTTTTGCTCCTTGCTATCCCCCTCTTTCTGCCTATGGCCCCTATTTTGATGTTCCTACATGTCAAAGCGATACGTTATTTAATTTGAGTGGTCCTTCTTCAACAGCTATATTCCCTTTAGTGTTAACGGGGTCAGAAGTAACACAGGCAGCTGCTTTCACCCCAACAGTATCACGGGCAATTAGCATCGTGCAGTTGGCTGTTGGCGGTGCAGGTCCTGGGCTGGGTTATGTGTCCAGCCTGACGGCTCCGCTGGTTACTTCCTGCACGGTTGCGTCAAATTTAACTAGCATGGTTCAGCAACTGGCTCAACCTGCAGTTGCCGGGTCCAACTTGTCAGAATTCAATCCGTTATTGGATGCCTCAACACAGTTGAGGTACCACAGTTGTTCCTTGGAGTGCTGCTCTTGGTCCTAGGAGCTCTGTTTCTGTTTACTCCTCTGCATTTTCTACCAGGCAGATGGCATCAAGACATGGGAGCAAGTGCACTTCTAATGTGGAAAGCCGCATCCACATCGAAAGTGGTTAGAGATTGTCCCAGAGGGTTGGTTGCAGCTGGTGAGCATAGCAGTAATGTTTCTGGCTCTTCTACTGAGTGAGGTTCCCAGCAACTCCAGAAGTGGGGACGAGAAGTTAATAAGGTTGCTGGAGAGGAAGTTGGATGGTGCCCGCTGCAGTGGTAAGATTCGCATTTGGTGTTTTGTGGATATATTTGCCATCACAAATAAGGCAAAGGATGCTTTGGCCACAGCAAAGTCACGCTCTCGTATCGGTGAGGAAGCCTATCAGTGTTTTTCAAGTTGGTTGGAGGATATCCTTGTCTTTGCTGCGTGTTATCTACGGAGCAGGCCGGAGGAACATATGAATGTCATTAAATACATTTACTTGATTCAAGGGATGCACACTCGCTTTAGAGGTAATATGTGGAGGTGTTATGACGAGGCATTCCGCAGAAAGCAGGATTGGTCGCTTGTTATAGATCTTGAATGCAAGGATGTGGAAGTTTGGCTTGAAGTAATGCAACCTATTACAGGAGTGCATGATGTGGGTGTGACGAAACAAAGGCAAAATCCAAATAGATATGGGCCGTACTTTCGGGGCAGATGTTTTGCCTATAACGGAGGTCAATGTGACAAAGGGGCAGTCTGTAGATATAAGCATGCCTGTTCCACCTGGGGGACATCCTAGGAGAGAGTGCTATAAGAGGAGCAGTCCAGTGTCCACCGAACATCACAACACAGGGGCTCCTGCTCGTTAAGGCTTTTCCACATATAATTTTGTCCGAATGGGTAAGTGGTTAGGTTGGTTTCCCAATAGGATGGCCTCAACATTTTTATGGGATGGCGTTAATGGGTTTAGGTTGACAGTTTGTGTGAAGGTTCACATTGGTTCACGTAGAAAGTTGATGTCAGGCGCCATCCCCGCACTACTACTGGATGCCGGGGAACGGAAGCCTCTCTGTCCTCTCGCTCGCATCCCGTTGTCTAGCTATCTTCCGACTATTGATCCTATCCTATTGATAGGCAGTGGGTCGCTCTCTCAGGTCAGATGTGCTCAGGATTCGACAAGGAGATGAATGGAAGACCGCCATCAACACCAGCGACGGTCACTGCGAGTATCTCGTAATGCCATTTGGGCTCTGTAATGCTACTGCGGTCTTCCAAGAATTAATTAACAAAGTTTTTCGGGATCTTTTATATTCTTCCGTTGTTGTCTATTTAGAGGATATTTTAATCTTCTCGCAAGACCTCCATTCTCATCGAGTACAGGTTAGAGAAACGCTTCTTCGTCTACAAAATAACCATCTCGATTGCAAGTTTGAGAAATGTCTTTTTGAAGTGCCTCAAGTACCTTTCTAGGATTCTTGGTTTCCAGCCCAGACTAGACCATGACCAATTATTTCTCTCAGATTTGGTCCCAAGTGCAAGCTAAACTACAGCAGACCTCTGATCGCTACAAATATTTCTCTGACCGTCATTGTAGAAATTTTCTGGTTCTCCGTGTGGGTGATAAAGTTTGGTTATCTACTCTAAATTTCAAACTTCATGTACCATCTATGAAATTCGCACAACGATATATCGATCCTTTTCCTGTTTACCATGTGATCAAGCCGGTAACCGTCAAACTCCAATTACCATCCTTTCTTCGGGTAGACAATTAATTTCACATTTCTCTACTTAAACCGCTCATACTCAATGAATTTATCAGTAAATCTCCTCCTTCTTCGTCCATTCAGACCATCCAGGGAGAGGAATTTAAAGTTGAACGCATTCTGAGCAAAGGGACCCTCAGGGGCAAGATTCAATTCTTGGTCCATTGGAGAGGTTATGGACCAGAAGAAAGATCATGGGTCAGAATTTCATGTTCCCCATCTGTTGGCAGAATGTTTGAAAATAGCTGCCTATGAGAGAAGGGAGGGGGTACTGTCAGGCGCCGTCCCCGCACTACACCTAGGTGCCGTCTGCCCTCTCGCTTGCGGTCTGTTGCCTAGCAACGGGACACTTCTTCCGGCTATTAGCTTCTCTCCAGTGCACGCATGCACACTTCAGCTGCGTCCCGTTGCTAGGCAGTAAGACGCTCTCTCCGTGGCTCCGTTGGCGGTCAGATGTGCTCTGACCTCCAGTCAGGGTCCATTTCCTGATATATAAGGATCCCACTTCCACTGGCACATTGCCTGAGTATTGGTTCACCAGCCTCTAGTGTTCCAGAATCCATCTCCCTGTTTCTGTTTATTGCTATTGTTCCTGACCTTCGGCTTGTTCCTTGACTATCCCTTTGTCTTTGTGATTTGGTACCTTTTTGCATCAATATCAGTCAGTGTCTACCTCTGTACTCCAAACATGACAGTTGAAATCAGCTATGGATATGTCATCAATTATGCAGAAGAAGGTGGATAAGGAGTTGTCATTGGGTAGAATGTGCAGCACTTTCTCTTCCCCTCCTATACGAGGTCTGATTCTTTCACCAGTGGGAGTGGTTCCAAAAAAGGAATTATGCAAATTCTAATCCAACATTTGTCCCATCCTCCTGGTATGTCCATGAATGATGCGATTGCAGAATCTGTATGCTCGGTTGTCTATCAGTTCTTTGAGGATGCTTTGTTGATGGTGCAGAGGTGTGGGTCTGGTGCGTTGCTTGCGAAACTTGATATTTGGGTCAGCATTTAGACTTTTCCCATTGCATCCACCTCCATTTAGATATATGGGGTTTCATTTACTAGGTGGTTATTATGTGGATAAATGTTTGCCTATGGGTTGTTCGGTGTCATATACAGTTTTTGAGTGTTTTAGTAGTTTTCTTCATTGGTGTATTGTTGTCGGTTCTGTGCATCAGAGTGTGGCCCATAATTTGGATGAGTTTCTATGTATTGGTCCTAATGACTCCACAGTCTGCCAAGATTTGTGGCTTTCTGCCCAATCATAGTTTAGTGTCATGGGGGAACATTGCAGCAGACAAGACAGAAGGGCCAACAGTAAAATTAACTTTTTTAGGTATTGAGATTGACACTCAAGCTGGTTGTTGCAGGCTTCCAAATGAAAGTAGCCAAGTTGCTGGGTATTCTAGATGCATAGAGTGTGCAGGGTGAATCTAAAGCAAGTTCAGTCACTGCTGGGCCTTCTTATCTTTGCCTGTCATGTTATTCCAATGTGGAGGGTTTTTTGTTGCAAGCTAGAGAGAGTTACAGCTGGGGTAACCAAGGCTTATCATTTTGTGAGGCTCTCTATGGAAATGAAGGATGATTTGGCTATGTGGCACCTGTTTCTGGATAATTTCAACAGGGCATGTTTGTGGACTCCTCCTCCCGATAATAATGTTGAGCTTCAACATTTTACTGATGCTGCAGCCTCTTCTGGGGCTTCTTTGGACAACGAGTAGTGTGACGCCTCTTGGCCCCTTTCTTGGCGGCAGGAGGGCCTCGCAAAGAATCTTTTGTTGTTAGAATTGTTTCCGATTATTGTTGCGGTGGAATTGTGGGGTCATCGGTAGGTACATAAATTTCTGGTGTGATAATCTGGGCATTGTACATGCTATCAATAATCAGAGAGCCACCTCCCTTCGTGCATTGAGGTTACTGAGACATTTAATTTATAAATTTTTAACGCTTAAGATTGTTTTTAAGGCTAGACATGCGCCTGGGTTTTCAAATGGGATTGCGGATGCTTTGTCATGATTTGATTGGCAGAAGTTTTGATCTTTAGCCCCTGATGCTAACAATGTTGATGTTTCATGCCAATATAGTCTGGCAGATTATACAGATTATAAATCCTGTATTGAAGACCTTGCAAAAAATGTGGTAGCCCCCAGAACCTGGAAATATAAGAAATATAAGAAGGCCTAGAAAGCTTGGGAAGGGTTTGTCTGAGTTGTATAGATTATGGGACTCATTCCTTTAGAATAGGCGCGGCTAAGGTATATTAGGCCGTCTATAGGGCTCTAAGCTTACTGTTAATGCTAATTACAAGGATAACCCAATGCGTTGCTTGTCTTGTTAAAAGGAGGAACTGAGGTTTTTTCCATTATTTTTCCTCTAATGGGAGCCTGATTGGCTGGTGGCACCCCAAGGTTTTTGGTTTTACATCCATATGGGTCATCCTGAGTTGTGCGCGTCTGGCACTGTGTTTGCTATCTGTTTATGTTTTTCGTATTGGTTGTTGTTTTATGTCTCCTCCCACCGCATGTTACAGGTCCTCTGCAGGATGTCATAATTGTTTGGATGGTTGGCCATTCATTTGTATTTTTGGGGTAGTAAAAGAGGCCCCGCTCGTGACTCAAGCATCTTTCCCTGTGCTATTTTACTTAGATGGTTAGGCTTTAGAGGGTTACGCTGGGCATCATTTTGAAAGATTATTTTTAATAGCGAGGCCAAGTTTGGCCGCCCAGACATTGTTATAATTCATTTGGGGAGGAATGGCTTGGGTAAATTGAAAGGTTTGAAAAAGGTCTGTATGTAAGACTGAAACGTCGACTATAATATAAAGGAGCTGGATTGAAAATAAAGAATAATCTAATGGTGAGTGTTCTCTCTATTTTTTGAATATGTACTAGCTACCATGGAAATGGGAGCTATGGTGGAGCACCCCAAAGAGGATTTAAGTGATGATGTGAGTGCAGTCTTTTCCAATAATTATATATATATATATATATATATATATATATATATATATATATGTATATATATATATATATATATATATATATATATATATATATATATGAGATAATTTACTTTTTTCATCATGGTTCATATTCTCCATGTACCCAGAGGCTCTCCTTTGAAGAAAAGGTAGAGTGAGACGTTTCAGCATTTATGTTATTTGGAACTTGAATCACCAATAATCATCAATAACTTGAAAGGACAGAAATAACAGAGTTGTTTATAAATCCATAAGGATTCACTGGGAGTCTAAGTTGTACTAATTAAACATTAAAAATTGTAGTTTTCCTGTGGTAAAAATTAGGACAATTCTGAGCAAACATAGAGTTAGAGTTAAGCAAAACTTGGCTAGTTATAGCTCTATATGTCACTGGGTAGACAGACACAGATTCAGTCTTGGTAAAATATTTAATTTCATAGCAACATACCTAGATAGACTGGGAAATGTGAATTTGGTGTATAGAACTGTTTTTTTTTGTCTCCACATGAACACTGTATTTCAAGTATATGAATTCTTTTTTATGTGATAGCAAAAAAGAAATATTTCTATCTACAGTACATCTTTCTCTTTTTCCCTCCACATTTATAACTTATCGGCTTAGAGTTCTAGTAAAACAGCAGGGCTTTCTTGATGGATTCAGCTATAGTTAAGTAAAAGAACAGTGGGTGACTGAAATTATACTTCCAGTCCTAACAATAAGTCTAGGCCTCAGGTAAAATAATTTCATAAATCTCTTTATTTATATTCAAATATTACATTTTAAGTTTTTCTCTGGCAGATCTGATGTGATTTTGCTGATATTTTTCTGAATAAAAATACACTCCTTTACTTAACTGGATTAGGAACAGCATAGTACAATATCAATGATTCATTATTTATGTTTAACACATTGAATACCTGTTAATTGAACAAATCTGAAAAATAAATATAAATTAAATAAAAAGAAATAGCTCATTACTGAATGGATAACTAGACCCAAGTTATTCTCAATGCTAGACAATGCAGATGGAAAACAGATACAATTATCCATTTATTCTTTTTTCATGGTAGTGTCACTTTAAGTAACAAAATGTTTCCTTTATCTTCATCATCATCATCATCATCATCATCATATTTTATTTATGAGAATTAAATTTGTGAGAGTTAACATTCAAGAGGATTATAGAAGTAAATGGAGATGATAGGGGTGGAGTGAAGCAAGAGGGAGAGGTAGGTGGAGTGAGAGGAGCTAGTGGTTTTGGATAGGAGGCAAATGGAGATAATAGGGATGGAGAGAAAGGAGTTAAAGGAGCAGGTTGACCGCAAGGAGGGAATTGTCTCAGGATGGAGTGAGTGTGGCAAGTGTGAATTTTTGAGTTTTGCGGGAGCATTTGAAAGATTCAAAGTTAGTGGTAAGTCTGGTTGGGTGGGGCAAGAAGTTCCAAATCTGGAGAGCAGTGCAGGTAAAGTCCTGAAGGTGGGAGTGTGAGGTGGTAAAAGGTGACAAGGAGAGGAGAAGGCTATTGGCATGGTAGGCGAGTAGGGGAGTATTTTTGACAAGGTTGGAGAAGTAGAATGAGTAGTCATTAAAGAGGGCTTATAAATGTGGATAAGCAACTTGAACTGAATTCTTGATGGAATGGGGAGCCAACAGAGGGCCTTGCAGAAAGGCACAGCAAAAGAGGTATTATTCACAATGCCGCATTCAGGGCAGAATTCAGGGGTGAAAGATGGTTGTTAGTCAAGCCAGAAATAAGAAGATTGCAGTACTCAAGGTGGAAAATTATAAGAGCATGGATGATGGTCTTTGTGGCATCCAGCAATAGGAAAAAGCAAATCCTAGCAATTTTGCAGAGGTGGAGATGACAGGATTGGGCGAGGGACTGAATGTGTGGAGTGAAATTGAGGGTGGAATCAATGATGACCCCCAGGCAGTGCACGTGGGGAACAGGGAAGATAGAAAGAGGGAATGTTAAAAGGTAGTAAGGTTTCTTCCGGCCATCCAGTAGAAGATGCCAGAGAAGCAGTCTGAAAGGGATAAAGGTTAGAGGAGAAAAGGTAGATTAGAGTGTCATCAACATAGAGGTGACATTTGAGGCCAAAGGAGCAGATGAGTTGATCAAGAGAAGAGATGTAATGGGCCAAGAACACAGCCCTTGGAAACCCCAAAAGACAGAGAGACAGGGGAGAGTTCCACAGGTTAGTAAATGGTGATGGTAGGAAGAAGGTAGCACTATTCAAGTCCAGGGATGAGGGAAAAGAGGTGATTGACAGGGTAGGAAATGTTGGGAGGGAAATTAGGTATGTGAAAGTTACATATAGATAGAGGGAGAAGGAAAAGGAGGACACAGATCACTTATGGGAGTTTCTGCGAGCTTAATGCTAGATGAGTGTTTCCCAAGCCAAGTCCTCAGGGACCCCTAACAGAGCATTATTTCCAGGTCGCAAGTGAAATAATTAGTACAACCTGTGGATCTTCAAAATGTGTAGTCAGTAATGACTACATATGTGCTCCAGGAAAGAGATATGGCTAACAAGTACTGTTAGGGATCCCTGAGGACTGGGTTTGGGACACATTGTGCTAAATGGAAATTAGGCAGGAAGCAGAAAGGTAGTGAATGGAAGGCATAATTGTTGCATAGTGGTAAATAAGATACCTGGAGGGTAGGTAGCTTTTCTGGTGAGGCAAAAAAGTTGAAGAGTCACTGGAGGTTTGCATGGGTAAATGTGAATAGGAAACAGGATGGATAATCAGTCCATGGAGAGTTGTACTGATTTGCAGAAACAGGGGAATGGTGAATTTCAGCAGCATAGAGAGGTTAGGCAACTGGAGAGTTGATGCTGGAGTAGTTGAAGACGCACTCTCCATTGTGGACTGAGAGGGGAGCTAATAGAGGCCAAGATGCTAAGAGGACACTGGTGTGGGTATGATAAAGCATAGATTTTATGTGACAGTCGTAGTTCCCACTTGTAATTCAGACCAACATAAGGCCTACTGTGAGTTTGATTGGCCGCAGATGCATCGACAGATATAATCACACCCAATGTCTGTAGAAGCATCCAGATGGTGAAGGGTAAGACTGGGTACAAACTACAGTAAATTTCTACCAATGCGATAAGGATTTTACCAGCGACTGCAAAAAAAAAAAGTCCCGATCGCATGCTGATTCATGTGTACAGAGTAAACACATTGTAAAAGATGTACCTTCAGGTCTGTGCTTTTCATCTGTCATAAGCATCAGCTAAAAAGATTGTGATTCTGCACACTCCATAGAGATTTATGGACACTGCCAGTCATAAGTGAATACACACTACAGGATTGGAACGACATAGTTCCATTGTTGAGTGAGAAATTTAGTTTGGTTTAAATATCAAATTAAATGATACGATGTGCTTTGGAACAATAATCGTTCATTGTTGTAGCGTACTCACTAATGCAATATTGGGCTAATGTTCGTTTATCATGTGATTGGCCCGATAATGGGCTGAAAACGCTCTAGTGTGTAACCAGCCTAAGTCTCAGCTACAGATCCCAATGTAATTCAGAACAACAGGAGGTGAAAATCAGATGGTGTAGCCTCAGATAATGGTGAAAACAATTTACCAGTAGATATATCTTCAGGCCTGATCAGATATATAAGTATAAAGGTTAAGCTTGGGTTGTTAGGAGGTCGCTTTAGCAGGTATATTAGGTCATAGTTGCTCCTAAACATAAATCTGGACATGTTTGTTGTCTATTGAGGCCTCTAGATTGTGCAGGTCCAAATTACAGTGAAGTGGAGTGATGCTAGCAGGACATTAGGTCCTTTTGCAGGCATCATAGAATGTAGATGCGACAACAGATAAAATTGTGTCCATGCCCCTGTTTACATTGGTGTGTACATTGATGCTGCAGGTGCAAGTGACAGCCTTAGATCCCAGCTGTAAATCTGAAAAAGTCCTACTATGAATAGGATAGGCCGCAGATATGCCTACAGATAAAATCACACAAAGTGTCTGTAGAGCAGATGGTAGAGATTACACACAGCTACATATCCCAGAGAGAATTGAGATCAATCAGTTTGGCAGGTATCTTAGTGCAAAGTTGCTCCAACAGATAAATCTGCTCATGCTTGGTGTCCATTGAGGCCTCTGGATGTTGCAGGTCCAAATCACAGCCTTAGATCCCAGTTGTAATTAGATTTAAAAATAAAGCTTGTGTTGTGAACTGAAGCTAAAGTAATATTTGCAAAACTTTTATGTGCAAGTATTCAGCTACTGGAACCGTCATTCTGTAAGAGCGTGATGTGCTTGCTCATACTCAGATGCACCTAGGACTTAATCTTCAGTAATGCAAACTTACTTAAGAAGGTTCTAAGTTTATAAAGGATGAGACACACTAGCATGCAATTATCATAAAATACTTTTAAAAATAAAATGTAGCTCACCCACAAGTTGAATGTCTAGGAAATTTAGTCCTGAAAGGACTGCTTTTGCTTGCTGCTATAGTTGAATGAATAGGAGCAAGTGATGTGAGTAACAACAAGTGGAGAACTAGCGGGTAAGCAATTAGTTCTAGATAGAGCAAGCTCCCACAGTATTCAGCAACTGTAATTTTATCCTGTTAACAGTGACTGGCTAAACAGGAGGTAAAGTTCAGTAAACTGCCAAGGAAGACTGATGGTAAATCCTAGGCTATGTCACTGTCCAATATCAGAAGCAAGTTGTAGACTAACAAAATCCAATATATAAAGCAGGGTTCACTATCAGGAGGCAGACAAAAGAAGACTGTGATTCGAAGCAATGTTTGTTTGGCAACCAGAAGACCATTTTCGAAAGCAAGAGTCATATGCAGGCAGAAATTAAGGGTAAAACATGTTTGAGAGCAATGTTGGTTAATAGGCAGAAGACATGAGTCACACAGGTTCACAGTAGCTGGGAGTACTGGTACCAGAAGGTCAGACTAACACAAGCACTGGAGAGAAAGTGAGACGAGAATATAGAGTGCTTGATTGAAACACGTGTCTCATTTTCATGGGTTACACGCTCAGCTGCAGGTACTGAGCATTCAAAGATGGCGACGTAGGGTAGAAGCAGGCCCAGCGCTCCCATTAGGCAACCTTAGGCAGTTGCCTATGGCGCCGGGACCTGCAGGGCGCCGCTGACTAGATTTTCTAATCTAGTCAGCGGCTCAGGAGAGGGTTGTGCCGCCGCTGTTTTTCAGTATCCGCGGGGCATCTGTGAAGTATCACACTGTCAGACAGACAGTGTGAATAAAGTTCTTTCCCGGCGCCCCCCTCCCCTCCCAGAATGCATCACTCCGCCTCTGCGTGAAGAAGGCGCGGATCAGCTAGAGAAAACTTTTTTTTTTAGTGTGTTCGCAGAGGGAGGGAGGGGGGGGGGGGTAGGAAATTTTGCCTAGGGTGCCGTGAACCCTAGCACCGGCACTGGGTAGAAGCCAACAGTAGCCATAGCAATAGGATAACATGTAATAGCTCTGAGAATTGCACAGCCGTGCAGAATCCGGTATCTAGCTATGAGCATCCATGTCCTGAGTAGAGCGGTGCTTGCCACAGCGTCTAACAGCCCGACTGTTCACAGTGGGAACAAGAGTGATAATACTAGTATGTTATTTAGTTTGGGGATGGGGAGTGCCTTATCTAAGTGGATTGAAACGGAGGTTGGATGGAGCTCACTCAAGACTAATCTAACTGGCAATGATATTAAAACTCATGACATCCAGGAACTGAACTGAAATGGCACTCCAGCAAATTCCAAATACAACCCTGTCTGATGTGATGACACTCCTCAGGACCACCCCAATAATCTCTCACAGCCTCACAAATTTTCAGGTGTTTTTTATTTGTAGCAAGAAAATTATGTTGGAGGCTAAGCACAGTGCCGATCTATAGAGCAGCCATTTTCAACTAACTTCCCTTATGTAAACTGTGTTAGGAAAAGCAAAATAAAATAAAATCATTGTCATTACATAGCTCCTTCGTCTAAATAGCAGTCATGGTAAATAAACAGTTTTTGCACTTTCAATTTGGAGTGTCCAGCACTGACACCTCTCTAGAGATGGATGTAGCTAAATGATTGCTAAGAAGATATGAGCAGTCTACAACAGATTTACATAACAAACAACCTTGACCCATCTACATTTACACAAACTTTACCAGTTGTGTGCAGAAAAAAATATAGTGTCCCTACTCTATAAAATGCATCCCCACCTCAGTTAAACCTTGTGACCCTGTTATCTAGGGGTTCTTAGATCACACAGGCAAGGAGAGGTGGAAGATAAAGCAGTATCTTTATTACAGAAATGCAAAAACACAACTGTAAAAACAATAACTAGAACACGTTGCCAGATCGAGTTATGCAGTTCCCAGGCCAAGCTGTGGTCTCCAATACATTGAGTGGAGGTGCAGAGTCCTGTGGAGCTACAGCAGATTGTCTCCTGGTGAGGTTGCAAGTGTATTTCTCCTGGCCAAGATATAAATACACTTTACCCCTGGCCAAGCTGTAAATACATTTTCCTTGTCTCTGCTGCATATGCTTCTCCTGGCCACATAGTAAGATATTCTCCAGACCACGCTGTAGATATGACTCTCATGATGGAGCTAGATGTCCTGTCTCTTTTCCCTAGTGGTTTCAGTCACAGAGACACAAGCTCTTCACTCCAGCATTGTGGGAGTCTGAGCTCCAGTCACCCTGCTCTTTCAGACACACCAGGAGGACAGACTCACTACCAGCTTCAAATGGAGTGGAGTTTCCAGCAATATCCACTACAAGGATAGAACCACGATGCAGCTGGTAGGAGACAAACCATTGACACAAAGATGAATCCCAAAAACCCAGAATTTCCCTTGCAGGGTCCTTTTTTTAAATCATGTACTTTTTATTGAAAATTTTGTGACACCAAATAGAACATATCAAAAAGAAAAGCAACCAATAAACTAACAAACAACATCTATCCTAACTCATTAACTCCAAGGGGTAAATGTATGAACGTGCGATTAAATTTCAAGCGGCGCTGCATTGTAAAGGGAAACTTTACAATGCAGCGCCGCTTGAAATTTAATCACCGAACACGCTGAACACGCGAGTGTTGAAGAACCCACACGTTCATACATTTACCCCCAAATGTATTCAAGTTCCTATGTAGATGTAATGCAACATGACAGGTATTCAGTAAGTAGACGTGTGTATGCAATCAGTTGAGAAAAAACTGACATAATAAATGTTGATCTACTGTCTGGAATCAAACCAGGTAAAGCTGCTTTTGTAGTCAAACCAACATCAAGTATAAAAAAATTATACATAAAATAGCATAGCTTAGGCAATCATACAAATTAGCGGTTGAGCAGTACCAGTGATCCAAAGAAATAAATAGACAGAGATTCTAGTCAGGAGGCGGATAGCCTTCTCAAGCAATAGAATATACTCTATACCTGGAATTACACCAACAAAACCATATCTGGTGATACTTATGACTGGCATGATTGTTTGTATACATAATCCATTCATGACCCATAGTGTTCTTCACGAGAACTCATTTCTGAAAATTAGGTGGTTCAGTGGAAAGCCATGTGCGGACAATGATGACCAACATCAGGAGAATATAAATATATTTGCAAAACATTTTATTAAGGGCATCCTCTGAAGAAATACCAAACAGACAGAGCATAGGCATAAGGAAGGGGAAGGGGGTGGGGACACCAGGAACAGAATCACACACACATGTCCACACCTCTGACCAAAATTCACTGAACTGATGGCCAGTCCTATGCGAGAGCCACATTTCGGACACCCACTAAAATACCCACTGAATACTGAAACTGGCGTTAGATGCAACCGATGAAATACAAATAAGTGTATCTGTTGGAAGTGTAATAAGTGTATCTGTTGCAATCTAATGCAAGAGGTGGCAACTCAAAGGCTCTTACTCGCCTTTAATAGGAATACCGTCCACCCCTGGTGCTTTTTTATTCAGGAATGAGGCGATTGCCACATCCAGTTCCTCCACTCTTAGAGGGGCATTCAAAAAATCCACTGAGTCCCTGGAGAGACGAGCTAGCTGGGTGGTATTTAAATTGCTTTGGAGGTGAGAGAAGGTGAACGCAACTTTGGATCCATAGTAGCGCAAGACGATCTGGGCAATATGTTTAGCACCAAAATGTTTAACATTTTATTCATTTGAAATAGCAGGAATAGCACTGCTGACTAGGTCATCTCAGGCCAGGCACATCAAATAACTCCCACCCATATACATCACAGTATACTAGAAATGAGAAGGCGATGTACAAATAGTTAGACAAATCTTACTGTGGAAACTTTTGAGTCTGTCTTCGTTGGAGCGAACAGAAATATTTAGACATTCCAAATCTCTACAGGCTTGTTCCAGATCAGATTCTTTCTGTATAAATCTCTTGATCTCAGCCTAATAAGTGTATCCCTGAGAAATGCTTTAAAAGCATTCCATAAAAGAGCCAGATTTCATATTTGGATATTATTGGCAAAATAATGACATGGCAGATGCAGCTCATTGAGTCTTCTTTTAATTGGAAGAAATTGGGCGCTGCACTTTTGGTTTTCTATGGCAAAGTCTGGCAATATGTAAATCATATGATTGTTGACCTTGAGAGGGCTTTGAACCCTAGCTAATAGGAGAATCATGTCCCGATCCAAATAATGACATGGCGGCATGAAGGGCGCAATGTGAAACAGGGGAGACAGGTGAAGCGGAGCAAAAGCAGCATGGAGTGCACTGTGTGAATTATGGGAGACAGGTAAAGAGGAGCAAAAGCAGCATGGAGGGTATAGTGTGAAACAGGGGAG
Source organism: Mixophyes fleayi (assembly GCF_038048845.1). Lineage (NCBI taxonomy): Eukaryota > Metazoa > Chordata > Amphibia > Anura > Limnodynastidae > Mixophyes > Mixophyes fleayi. The sequence continues at coordinate 261,373,729 of NC_134402.1, forward strand.
ATAGATGAAGGGGAGCTAAAGCAGCATTGAAGGTGCAGTGTGAAACAGGGGAGACAGGTGAAAAAGAGCAAAAACCAGCATAATGGAGGGCAAAGTATGAAACAGGGAAAACAGGTGAAGGGGAACAAAAGCAGCATGGATGGCACAGTGTGCAACAGGGGAAACATGAACAGGAGCAAAAGGAGCATGAAGGGCACTGTGTGATGATGAAGGTGCACAGTGAAATGAAAGGGGTGACAAAATTGCATATGAGAATTTTTCTTTTTCTTGCAGCCCACACATTCTTAAACTTTGATTATTTGGCCCAATTGAGGTTTTGAGTTTGACATGCTTGCTGTAGATCCATCTTGTCATAAACATACATTATTTATACATTACATGCTATGTATAAATATACATTATTATTTTTTTTCATTGCTTTTGTTCCCTAAATGTTCAGGCAAGTAACCAACCCTAATCCTCTGCTGCCTCTTGTCATAGGATTTCTATGCCTGTTGATAAATCTAGTTCTGTTGACACATTTCTTACAGTGGTTCTAGAATGTTTGTGAATCCTTTAGAGTTTTATGAATTTTTGCATATACGGTTTCATTCATTTATTTATGATAATGATCCAACATTAAATTTCTTTGTCGAAAACAGTATGTGAAACTATGCTTTCAGTAACTGGTGTGACTCCCTTGAGCAGCAATGACTTCAATAAAATGTTTATGGCAAATTGTTGATCAGTTACCCACATCAGCTTGGAGTAATTTTGGCTCAATCCTCTTTACATAAATACATCAACTCATGGATGTTGGTGGACTCTTTTGCATGAACACCATGCTATTACTGCTACAATATTTCGATTAGATTATGGTGTTGGATTTGACTTGGCCATTCCAAAATATGACATTTTTTTCTGCTTTAACCATTTTTTTAGACTTATTTGTGTTTTTAGGGTCATTGTCTAGATGCAAGACCCACCTTCTATTGTGCTAAAGATCACGGGCAGATACCCTGACATTTTGCTGTAGAATTTGCCTGTACAATCCAGAATTCGTAGTTCAATCAATGGTGGCACCTGCCCTGGTATCATGAGAGGAAACAGCCCCAAATAATAATACTGCTACCACCATGTTTTATGGTTCGGATGAGGTCCTTATGTTTAAAAGCAGTGTTTGTTTTTCCCCAAACATACAATTTCATATTTAAGCCACAGAGTAATATTTTAGACTCGCCCACAGAATATTCTTCAAGTAATCTTCTCGCTCATCCAGGTGGTCTTTAGGAAACTTTAAATGGGCAGAAATGTTCTTCATGGAGAGTAGTGGCGGCTCCTCTCTTTGCTATCCTTCCACACTATTCTTGTTTAGTATAAGCCTGAACACTGACATTAGTCAGAGCAAGAATGGCCTGCAGATCCTCTTACATTACCCTGGTGTTCTTTATGATCTCCAAAGAATAAATTAGCAACTGCACCAGTTATATATATCACTGTGCATACTCTCAACTTCCCTTTAAATATTGAATTCTAATATTTCTTTTTTTGTGTGGGACATGTCATCATTATGACTCACAACTATCACACTTAGAAAAGACTGTTTTTTATCATGATGCACTTTCAAAGTAATTCAAATATTGCATCCTGTAAAAACAAACAAAAACACAACAATTTAAATTTGTTAATTTGCTTTTTAAAAATCCCCAGCAAAATATAAAGTAAGTAAAATATGACTGTATAAGCAATTGCTGCTGTGTGTATAAAACAGCATAAACAGCATAACATAAATGATAAAGATTACATGGCTTCCTGACACACTAACTTCACCCACTATTGTCTGGCCCCTAATAAGCATTGAAAGCCCTGCCCACCAGATCTCACAATCCTTTTACACACACACTAGCAGGGGTAGGCAACCTGCGGCTCTCCAGATGTTGTGAAACTACAAGTCCCAGCATGCTTTGCCAGTAGATAACCAGCAGATAGGTGGAAAGGCATGCTGGGATTTGTAGTTTCACAACACCTGGAGAGCCGCAGGTTGCCTACCCCTGCACTACAGGAATCATGCCCATATTGTGCAGGAGTGTGTGAACTCCTAAAAGCAGGATCATTAACCCCGACTGTACCTTTCCATTGTACCTCTTTTTCATTTCTTTTCAAATGCGTAGCTCCATTCAAACCTGCTTTACAGAGTTCTTCCATTTATCTACAGGTATCTACATTTTCTAGTTAACTGCAGTGATGGTTTCTGCAGTTAGGAGGTTATTAGTTCTTTAGTCCTGATTTTGATAGGTACTCAAACAAAATTATTAGTAGTTACTCTATTTCATTTGTGAACTGGTATTTTTCTGTGTGTTTTCAGTATCACACTCTGTGGATGCTTATGTATATATATATATATATATATTTTGTATATTTATGTTTTGCTTGAGTATAAATGAATACCTTGTCTTCCCTTGTCCCGCACAAAAATCAAATAGAACAAACTGTGTATCATTACAACTTAGTTTTACCAGCTAATATCAGACTGTGCTCCCTCCTCTCATTAGAGTTTCTGCTTATAATTTCTGCAACTGGGATGTATATTCAAATTCAGTTATTAGTGTTTACTGTATAACTTTTAGAAACTGGTGTTTCTCAGTGTGTTTGGTCAGTATCATTTGTGTAACTTTTGATATACAGTATATCCTTGTTTACAGCATCCTCCTGTTTTGAAACCATAGATTTATTTTCTCCCCTTATCTCACACATATATAGTTCAATGATCAAATGGTGTTCAATTATTTTTCATATTACCTCTAAACATCAATAGATTTATTCCACCCTCTCATTAGGATTATTGCTTGTAATCTGCTTGCAAGCTGTTTGCTGTCGTGATAGCGATTCCTATAAATGTTACAAGTGAAACTAATGTCATTTAATCTTCCAATCTTGAAATAATACACCTAGCATTTATCTTTATCAAGATTTGTTCAGTTCATTGGTTTCCAGATAAATTTGCTAATATTCACAGTCGGACTGGCCTGCCGGGGGGCTGGGGGATCCACTGGTAGGTCCCGATGCTGGTTAGCCACGCCCCCACCTGGGTCTGTTGTTCGTTCCAAGTGACAGCCAGGTCAGGTGACACTGACAGTACTGGACTGTCATTGAAGTGTAGAGAGCCCAGATGCGAATACGACTCTCTGCACATGCACCGTACAGACACAGTAATTGGTAGATGAGTCATGTCACATGACTCATCTTGGAGATGTTGGAGACGTCCTTCCACCCAGAGGAGCTACACAAAGAATGCAGGAGCCATTGCTGATAAGGTTAGTAAAGCGTGCAGTGCTACAGCAGCGAGTAGATTGTCATTTTGTGGGAGAGGGGAGAGAAACAAATGTGGCATGAGAGGTGATGAGGGACATTAAGTCCATGAGAGATGAGGCAATAAGGGCATGTGAGATGAGGCAATAAGGGCATGTGAGATGAGGCATAAGGGCATGTGAACTGCAATGGCAACATGGCAGAGTATGAAGAGGGTCAAAGCCATCATGACACAGTGTGAAGGGGAGCAAAGGCAGCATGACAGAGTGTGAAGGGGGGCCAAAGCAGCATGGCAGAATGTGAAGGGGGAGCAAAAACAGCATGGCACAGTGTGATAAAGGGGGGCCAGGAGAAGGGACGAGCAGGAGCAGCATGGAGGGCGAAGTGTGATTATAAGGAGGCACAGCATGGTGATGAAGGGGCACAGAGTATAAATGGGGGACCAAAGCAACATGGCAGAGTGTGAATGGGGGGCCAAAGCAGCATGGCAGACTGTGAAGGGGGGCCCAAAGCAGCATGGCAGAGTGTGAAGGGGCAAAAGCAGCATGGCACAGGGTAAAGAGGGGCAAAATCAGCATGGCAAAGTGTGAATGGGGGTCAAAGCAGCATGGCAGAGTGTGAATGGGGGGCCAAAGCAGCATGGCAAAGTGTGAAGGGGGACAAAAGCAGCATGGCACAGGGTGATGAAGTGGGGTCAGGAGAAGGGTGAGCAAAAGCAGCATGGCACAGTGTGATAAAGTGGGGCCAGGAGTAGGGACAAGCAAAAGCAGCATGGAGGGAGCAGTGTGATCATAAGGAGGCACAGCATGGTGATGAAGGGGCACAGAGTGTGAATGGGAGGCCAAAGCAGCATGGCAGAGTGTGAAGGGGGGCAAAAGCAGCATTGCACAGGGTGAAGAGGGCAAAAGCAGCATGGCAAAGTGTGAATGGGGGTCAAAGCAGCATGGCAGAGTGTGAATGGGGGGCCAAAGCAGTATGGCAGAGTGTGAAGAGGGGCCAAAGCAGCATTGCCAAGGTGTGAAGGGGGACAAAAGCAGCATAGCACAGGGTGATGAAGTGGGGCCAGGAGAAGTGGGGGTAAAAGCAGTATGGCACAGTGTGATAAAGGGAGGCCAGGAGAAGGGACGAGCAAAAGCAGCATGGAGGGCGCAGTGTGATCATAAGGAGGCACAGCATGGTGATGAAGGGGCACAGTAATATGTGTGATGGCACAGCGGGCTTGTAGCAATGCAATGTCTGTGTGTGTGAGAGGTTGTGGCTAACTAATGGGTACTATTTTGTTTGTGGGGTGATGGTGGGAAAATTAAATTTTTGTAGTGGGGACTACTAATTTAAGATGGGGTGGTTTGGGGGCTATAAATTGAATGGGGGGCTGAGTTTAAGGAGCATGAGGTCTATTTATTGAATGTGAATATGAATTATTTAATGGCAGTGATGGTTGCGGTAAATAGGTATATTTATTATACGTAAATGCTATTAATTTTCTGCTGGGACTGTTTGGAGGGAGACAAATAGGTTTATTTATTAAATGGTAATACTATTACTTTAATGTCGGGGCTGGAGGAAGGCCTAAGTATTAATCGTGGGTCCTATTAATTTAAAGCCGGGGCTGGTTGGAATTTTCTAAATGTACCCATCTTTTTTTCCAAATAGGGCTCCCAACATTCCAGGATCCAGACAAGCCTCAACTAAAAAAAACAGCAGCCACAGGTGGTGAAAGTGGCAATAACAGGTAGGAAAGTCTGTTGAATGTTCTGATTCTACTGGGACAATCCCAATTTTTGGTGACTGTTCTGCCCAATCTAAGGTACAGGTCAAGACTGTGTACTCTTTATATACACACTGCATTCTTTATATACTACACTATGGTGCAAGCTGTCCTTCGTGGGTTGACCACTCCTCCTCCAGTGTCTGGTCTCGCCTCTATGATGGCTGGCCACACCCCCTCTGGTAGGCCCCTAGCGTTGCAGTGCCCCGTTAGGCCCTTCATGCTCAAGTCCGACAGTGCACATACTTATATATTAGGCATTTGCCCCTCTCTAATGTAAGTTTGTAATTATTTTGTCTCCAGCAAAATATGCTGGATCCTTACATTTTCTAATCTATGGTATAAAGCATTTGCCAATGATAAACTATATCTGATAGCAAAGCATTGTGCTTTTGTCTAAATTCTTGCAATGTCATCTTTATTCAAATTTGCAGCATCGACTACACTTTGAATGCTTCAGTTCTATGTCTTTTTAATTTCTTAAAACTAAAACTGTCATCTTATTTCTTGTGAAGATGCCATGCTTCTTTGTCTTACACTTTACTTTATGCAGCACAAAAACATGTCATGCATCTATTCATAGGCATTTGCCTGTAAGGGATGATATAAAAATAGCAGGTTAAACTGTATTAGAAAAAGACACTGTTGAGCAGAGCTATAGCTATTCATACGATCTAGCTCATAGATTTACTGCATTTAACTTAATTAATTTTACTTTTCTCTGTGGTGCATAAATTGTGAGCCTTTATGTTAACCCGATTGTTATTTTATTTTTATTTTTTTATAAAATAAAATGAAGTGTGAGTTAAACTACTCTTTTAATACATGTCTCTACTTATTCATTTACTGTATTAATATGGGTGTGTTAAGCAAAATTGTAGATGTTTCTGTGTCAGCCCAGTAAAGAACAATGATACCACATTTGTCTTATATAATCCTGATTGTACAAAACAGATACTACACATAAATGTGTTCTTCTAACAAAAATAAAAAGCATAACTTAAGAAATGCTATTTTACAAAATAATTGCGTTCAGGCATTTCTTTAAAAACACAGACAGACAGATAGACAGACAGTTCACTACTAATAGAATTCTATGTCTGGTATGCTGATTATTCGTATTGGCAACATAATGAATTAACACGTAAGACTAAGGGAGGCTATCTACCATTATTACAATTTTACAACATAACACATCATTAAAACAAGTGAAACTTTAAGAGGGTTGGGGCAAGGAAAGAACGGAGAGAAGGGGGGTGGGGGAAGGGGACAATGCCACCTGGAAGAACAGTCTGGTTGATACTGGGTAAAGCATATAGAGAAGGATGTGTCATGCTTAGGTTAGATTAGTTGACCTTAAGGTTCAGGTAGGACAACCTTTCTTCTGAGTGTAGAGGGAATTGTAGAAAATATGCAGATAGGCAGTCACAGATCATGTAGAAAAAGCCATAGGGTCCAGAACTGATTGAAGGTGTTTTCTTTATCATGTAATAAATTGGTATTTTTTTTCATGCATGCACTGAAACGGATATAAGATTTAATGGAGGAGTCTCGCTTCTCCTAGAATTTTTGGTTATTGTGCATTTGGCAGCAGCCAGAATGTGGGAGTCTAACTTGGCTCAATATTTTGTCTGAGTCCTGTAATGGATAACCAATAAGAAAGGTCCTAGGGTCTTTAATCACAGGGCATGGAAGGAGCGAGGCAAAGAGATCCCAAAACCTGTCCCAAAAAGCTTCGATTTTGCGCATGTTGGCTGAAAATGGAGGAATGAGCCTTCTGGCCACAGTCTCTCCAAAAGTCCAGAGTAGCAGAAGGGTACAGAGCTGAAAGTTTATCTGGGGTATATTACCATCTATAATACACCTTATAAGCATTTTCTTTAATCAAAGTGGAGATGGAGTTGGCTGCAGTTTGGTTCTTAATCATTTCCCAACAGTGTTCAACAGGGGGATAGCACAGATCTCTCTTCCACTCCATCACCTGCCTGCTTTAGTACCTTCACTAATTGGATTCCATAAAGTATGGAAATCATCCCCTTATTCAAAGGCGAAAAAAGACATGAAGCTTTTCAAAGTGGTTATATTACTGAGAACTTTATCTTAGAAAGTGTCATAATTGGACATAGGCAAAAGATCTGTATGAGAGTACGAGAGTTTATTTCATATTGCATGGAACTTGAGCCAGGTAACCCTATATAAGAGATTACAAGCAAAATAAAATACTTCTTATAACACTGGGCAACAAGCCCAGTGTTGAAACCAATGCGAAGTGGTCCAGTTGGATCCTGGGCAGGTTTTTACGGGGGCTGAGGTCCTGATTGGGCCTCCTGTTGGTGTATGCTGGCCAGAACTTTGACCTGGAGAGCCTGTTCTGGGCCCTCTACAGGATGGATTTGGTTTATTTGTCTGTCCGGTTATGCATTCGGACATTCCTGAACCGATTGGGATGAAATCAATGCAAGGTAGTCCAGTTTGATCCTGGCCAAGATTTTGGATGGTAAGGGTTCAGCGTCGACCTCCTGTTAGTGTACGCTGGACAGAAATTTGACCCAGGGAGCCTGTTCTGAGCCTTCCACTAAATGGATTTGGATGATAACTTCACAGGCTGGTAACATTGGATCCCAGAAGACATACTAGGGGGTTGAGGTCCCAGTCAGATCTCCAGTTGGTGTACCCTGGCCAGAACTTTGACCCGGAGAGATGGTTCTTTGCCTTCCACTGAATGGATTTGGAAAAAATAAAAATAAAATATATATATATATATATATATATATATATATATATAGTTTGTCTATTTATTTGTTTGTTTGTTGGTAAATATCTTCAACACCCCTGTACTGATTGGGATGAAACCAATGCGAGGTAATCCAGTTGGATCCTGGCCAGGTTTTAAGGGGGTTAGGGTCCATGTCGGATCATTCGAACTGTCCCTCCCGTTGGTGTACACTGAGCAGAACTTTAACCCAGGGAGCCAGTTCTGAGCTTTCCACTAAATGGATATGGACGAAAACTTCTCAGACTGGTAACATTGGATCCCAGAAGACTTACTAGAGGGTTGATGTCTCAGTCAGACCACCCATTGGTGTATGCTGGCCAGAACTTTGACTCGGGAAGCCTGTTCTGGGCCTTCCTCTGGATGGACTTGGATAACTTTTAATATAAAAACAAAAACGACCCTGGGAAGCCACATAATAGGTGTGTTGGAAGAGCTTCTAAGCTGCTATTTATTTTTAAAATGTTGACAGTTACATCCAACTCATTGGTAACTTAATAACTTGAAGATTTAAACATGGACAACGCTGAGTACATCAGCTAGTATACAAATTTGGATGTGGTTTTGGTTGTTAAACATCTTCTTTTTTGGCTTTATTACTGGTTTTGCTCAAAAATGCTGGGAGGTTTTTCATTTTGGATCTGGATTTCATTAAAAATTGTGAAAAATCGCCCTATACAGGCTCATCGATGAATATGGTCTTCTCTCAGGCTATAAAATTAATTTTGCTAAATCAGAGGCCATGCTCCTGCACGCTCCCCCTCCCCTCCGTGCCACCCTACAGGCTAATTTTGCTTTGCGCTGGCAGGCGAACAAGATCAAGTATCTTGGGGTCTATATCACCTCTTCCTATGACCAATTATATAGAGAGAATTTTCCTCCCCTTCTCATTAAAAATAAAGAAAAAAACACCTAGAAGTATGGAGGAGCTATATTATATCGTGGCTGGGGAGGATCATTGCTGTTAAGATGAATCTGATCCCCAAACTTCTTTACCTCTTCCAGACTCTACCGGTGAAGGTGCCGGACCCTGTGTTTCGGGACTTACATTCTTCTTTCCTCAAATTTGTCTGGCGTGGCAAGCCCCCAAGAGTCTCAGTAGCAGTACTTAAACAGCCCAGGGCCCGGGGAGGAAGAGGCTTTCCAGATGTTAAACACTATTACTTGGCGGCACATCTGACCCAGGTTGCAGTTACTTATGTCCCTTACTGAACTGTAGCATGGGTGGACTTGGAAACCCACTTTGTGGGAGTCCCTTCCTTGTCATCCCTATGGGGCCTCTCCAGACTGGACAGGCCACAGGGGGCCTCCTTACTCCAATCGCTCAAATTTTGTTTGTCCCTATGGGACTCGTCCCGGCTCAAGCACAAACTATCCTCCCTTATTTCACCTCTAACTCCCCTCTGGAGCAACCCGCATTTCCCCCCAGGTGGCCAGTCACAGCAATTTAAACTCTGGAAACGTGCAGAGATACGTGTGGTCTCGGACCTGGTGGTTAACGGAACTTGGGCCTCTATTTCAGATCTTCAGCATAAGTTTGAATCTTTTCGCCCACTTTTCTTTGAGTACTTCCAGGTCCGACACTTCGCTATGTCCTTGCCTGCCTCTGACACTCTTAGGCCCCTCACTCCCTTTGAGTACATGTGTTTGCATTCCCCACTCACCAAAGGGATGGTGTCGAGGATTTATAACTGGCTAATAGATATATCTTTTCACACTCCAGGACGCCATGAACGTGAATGGGAGAGGGATCTGGGCCCTCCTCCGGATGAGTCTTGTTGGGAGAAGGTCAGAGAGAGGATTGCCAAGAGCTCAATAGCCACACTTATTAAAGAAACTGCATACAAGCTGTACTATAGGTGGTACTATACCCCAGATAGCTTGTCTAGAATGTTTCCCACTGCTACTCCGAGCTGTTGGCGGGAATGTGGCCAGAGAGGCACGATGCTTCATATATGGTGGACCTGTCCCCGTATAATCCCCTATTGGAACATGGTCCTTGCACTTATTAAATTTGTATCTGAACAACAGATCACTAAGGATCCCTGGTCATTCCTTCTCTCTCGCCCTATCCCTGATGAGACCGCCCCTTCCAACAATCTGATATCCCACATACTAGCTGCTTCCAAATCCCTAATAGCTAAACACTGGAAAGATCTCAACCCTCCCTCTATGCAGTCCTTACGGAACTACATCTGGCATATTACAAGCATGGAGAGTATTACATGCTACCTTCACGATAAATCTTACAACTTTGACAAGGTTTGGGCCCCGTGGTATCTCCAGCAAAGCCGTAGCTGTTTACCCCCTTTGGCTCTCTCATCCGCTAATGGTACATAAACTCTGGGCCGTCTCCGGATCCTCCAGGTTGGTCGTCGTGCGCCATGGGTAAGAGATCCATATATCTTGCCGTCTACTTTTTATTTTCTTATTTATTTTATAGGTCGTTATTCTGTAAATATGTTGCTTACAACCTCCTTTGTAATAGGTATGGTGATATATATGTGCCTGTCCTTCCCAACCCTCCCCCCCGTTTCCCCTCCTTAACCCGTTTTGTTTCCTGTCTCTTTCCTACCCCTTCCTTCTACTATAAAAATTTAAAATAAGAGGAGACATCTTTTTTTCTTAAAACAGTTGGTTTTTACTTGTTGTTTGCTCTTTTCTATGATGTTTCCTCTTGTAACAAATAAAGAGTTTAAAAAAAAAAAATAAAAAAAAAGATTACGGAGATCCATCCTAAACAACACAGAGCATGGTTTGAGTTACAACCCTTACACTGCAATTAAGCTACATAGTAAGCCTCATAGTGGGAGCATTAATGAAATACTAAAGGTTAAAAAAAAACAAAAAACCCTTTCTCATAAGGGATAGAATAGTAAAAGGTGTGTAAATATATGTAACAAAGTTAGTTATTCAATAGGTTACACATGGTTCTTAAGAGAACATATGTATTTTCTATACTAAATGTTCTACCAAATGTCTGTAATATGTGAGAAGTAGACAATAAACAGGCCATTTTTCTGTAAAAAAAATAAAAAAAATTGTGAAAAATGAGTTAAATTATTTGATTTTGAGCTATTTTTTCAACAAAAATACATGGCAGCTTAATAATTATTTCTTATACAAACAAACAAATTTAATGTTTTTGGGGGGTTGTGCTGCTCAGAGTCAAAGTAAAAAACACCTTGCTCTTTCCTCTCAAGCACAATACCCTGTTTATTGCCAGCTTAATAAAGATGTCACTGACTGCTCCTGACTAAATTTGCTTTAATAAAGAGGTCACTGGGACTTCTACTCACTGAATATTATTTTGACTAGAAAAGAAGAGAAAATATTTTAGAAGAAATAAGTATAATATTATTAGAGATGGGCGGGTCCGGTTCCCTGAGAACCGAGCCCAACCGAACTTTGGGTATCCGAGTACTGAGCCGAGTAGGCTCGGTACTCTCCCGCCCGCTCGGAATCCAAATTGAGGCCAAACGTCATCGTGACATCATCGGATCCCGAGGCTCGGTTCTCGTGATACTTGAAGATTATAAATACACGCCTCCACAGCAATCCATCGCCATTTGACAGAGGGAGAGAGCAGGGTGTAGTCACAGGCTGATTAGAGCAGGGACAGAGAATACAATATTCTTATTCCAATTGAGCTAACAAAAATCGCTAGAGAAGAGAGGAGGATAAAGGATTTTTTTCCCCCAATATTTGGCACTCCCCAGTGCTTTTGGGGTGTCCCCCATAATTGTGCAGAAATCTTTCTGGCTGTGAAAATTACTATCTGTCAGCAGTATCTACCAAATATTTTTTAGCACTCCCCATGCTTTTGGGGTGTCCCCCATAATTGTGCATAAATATTTCTGGCTGTCAAAATTACTATCTGTCAGCAGTATCTACCAAATAATTTTTAGCACTCCCCAGTGCTTTTGGGGTGTCCCCCATAATTGTGCATAAATATTTCTGGCTGTCAAAATTACTATCTGTCAGCAGTATCTACCAAATAATTTTTAGCACTCCCCAGTGCTTTTGGGGTGTCCCCCATAATTGTGCATAAATCTTTCTGGCTGTCAAAATTACTATCTGTCAGCAGTATCTACCAAATAATTTTTAGCACTCCCAAGTGCTTTTGGGGTGTCCCCCATTCTTTTGCATTAATATTTCTGGCTGTCAAAAGTCATTTTTGTCAGCAGTATCTAAAATAATTTGTAGCACTACAAGTGCTTTGGGCTCAGAATGGATTCAAAGCAGTCCACATTTGAGCAGAATGAGCAACCAGGTTCTGTCACCAGTCCTGATGGTAGTGTTCCCAGTACATCATCTGGCCAAGGCAATGTCAAACTACACAGAGTTTTGAAATCATTTAAAAAAACACACCCCAAAAAAAAAATTACTGTGTTGAAGCGAAAAAGAAGTGTAACAGACGAAAAGTTAAGTGCCGATAAAAAAAAAATTGCCAACATGCCATTCTACACACGCAGTGGCAAAGAGAGAATGAGGCCTTCGCCTTTCTCTATTAGTGGCAGATCCAAAAATGTTACCGAGCCTACAAGTGGTGCACAACTACTGTTACGCGTCAAAGCCAAGCTGCAAGATAACAGTAAGGCATTAGAGGATAATGCTTGCTCTGAATCAGAAATTACACCAATCCCTGTGGAGAGTCCATCCAACAGTGGGATGTCTAATCGTGAGCATTCTGTTAGTGTACCCATAAAGAGGGGCCCTTTCAGCAGTTCTGCTGATGTGTGCCTGAACAGCCCGAGTGTAGCTGGTGATACACCAAGTGATGATGACACTTTAGAAGAGGATCTGGGGGAGATTTGGGTATCCGACGAGGGCGCTGATGATAATGCGGTTGATTGTGTAAGTCCTGCACCAGAGGCAGCAGTGTGGCACCAGTGGCAGCAGTTCTGGCACGTGAGTTTCTGGCACCAATTTGCACTTTCTAAACACAAGCAGGGATGACGCAGGTGGCAGACCACAACAATTTGACATCTGGGCTGGTTTGAAGGATTTGTCAAAAAAATGTGTGACCTTGGCCATGACTCCAATCCTAATATTAACATGTAAAGGATGGTGGAGGGCCTATCAGGGATTAAACTGTATTTTTCCTAATTTTCACTAATAATATTTGGGTGTAAAATACACCCAAAGACGAGTGTTCAATTGCTAAGAGTCATTGATGAAGAGGAAGACAAGCAGGCTTGTCTGTAGAATTTGCAGACAAATTGTGCTGCGTTATATAGGTAACACCCAAAGAGAAGAGCTCCATTGCTAATTGTAATTACTGAAATAGAAATAATAGGGCTGACAGTCTTGGTCTAAATCTGCAGTCACATTTTATTGTACCATAGCTCACTGCTAAACAGGAGAGGTGGCAGGGTTTAGTGATAATCTTCCTCAAACAATACTAATTCATCCCACCATCATAGAAGTCTGTGTAGTGTGATGTCATTGCCGATAATGGCCTTCCAAAGGGAATGACTAGTTGATTTTAGGGCAGAGCTGTCTCGATTTTTGGGCAATTCTTTTACAGCAGAGCAAATATCAAAATGTTGTGCGGACTCATCTGCATCACCACTGGGTGTTTTGGGAAAGCAATTTTTTTTGACAACAAGCAGTTGCCAGAGAAACTGAAGGAGAAGACGTCCAAACAAGATGTTGATAAGTCTGGGATCCTTGCAAAGAAAATTAAGTATTTAATCTACAATTAAAATTTAGTTGGCACATTTACTTTGTTTTATTTCACACTATAATTTTCTGTAGCACCTTTTCAAAATGTATTATTAAGGCAATCATTTGACTCAAGTTAACCGTGTCTGCACTTTCTTCACAGGTAACTACTTCGCTGGACTTAAGTAGATTCCCCTCAAATGCTAGTCTTCTTGCAGCTGCTACATTCTCCTACATGCTGTTGCAGAAACCAGATATTGACCCTAAATGTTTCTGTACACAAATAGCATCTCCTGCATGTCATTTTTAAAAGTTCTGTAACACCAAGTTTGTAGTGTGTGCAAAACAGGAAATGTGATGGAATTCAACCCCGCTGTAATGCTTGACCAATATTGGGGTCGTAATCAGAAATTACATATCCTCAGGAGAGTCCAAGCAGGATTAGCCATCTTTCAATGACATCCCTTAGTTTTTGAAACAGTTTGTCAGCTGTATGCCTCTTACTGAAGTCGCTGATACACAGAGTAGCCTACTTCTCAAAAATGTGACGTACCTGGGTACATGCTGCTGCTGTCCATGCTGGGGAAGGCGAATGACCAACCCAGTGGGCTTTCACAGTCATATAATCTTTAGTTTGGCCAGTTCCGCTTGTATACATATCTGTGGTTAAGTGTACAGTGGGTAGAATGCCATTTTGTCACCCAATAATTAAATTTTCAGGAACTTTCTGGTACAGGAGAGAATTAGCTTTTCTAGTAAAATGGTATAGTGATGACATTTGCTAACAGGGACAGAATACCTCAATTAAATGTCTTAAACCAACTGTATTAATAGTGGACATTGGACGCAGATCTAACACTAGCATAGTACCCAGGGCGTCTGTGATCTGCTTTGCGACTGGGTGACAGGTTTCATTCTTGCTTCCTCTTGCAAAGGATTGTTTAACTGCCAATTGTTGGTTCAGGGGATATTGATTATGAAGGTGTTGGGGGGGAAGATTGCAGGTGCTGGGATGTAGATGAGAGAAGGGAGGTAGATTATGCTGGACTGCTTGTTGTTATTTTTTTTAGTTTCTGATTTTCCCAACAGTTTTCCAAGAACTCGCTGAAAAACAACGAAACATGGATGAGGATCCCAGATGGTTAAGGTCCCTGCCTCTACTGAGTGTGGCTTTAAAAATGCTACAAATGGATAGACAACTCTTGCCAGGATTTGTGTAAAAATAATTCCACACTTAAGAGGTGGATTTTTGGTCTTATGCCCAGGCATGACAATGGCCTTTTTGTTATCACTGGCAACAACTGCAGCAATTTTTCTTTTCAAGTGTATGAAAATCATATTGTGACATAGGAGGTGGTCAAAATTGAATAAAAAATGACTGGAAATTAGTGTTACTGAGGTTAATAATAATGTAGCTACAAAATAATACCTAAATTATGTTATTTTAGCACCAATAAATGTAATTTTTTTAACAAATTGCAAAACAAAACCAAAACCAAAACACGCAAGGGCGGTTTTGCAAAACCAAAACCAAAACCAAAACACGACGGTAATCCAGATCCAAAACCGAATACAAAACCAAAACATGGGGGTCAGTGACCATCTCTAAATATTATGTCATTATATATGGTTTTATATGTATATATACACGGTGAGTCAAAAGTCGCAGTACACCATTTTATTTCTAAAATTCTACAGGAATTAGGAAACCTGAATACTCCAGTAAGGTATGGGTGACGTGGTCTATCTTTTACGGTATGTACCAAACATGGGTGCCATCTTGAAATCGGCCATCTTGAATCTAAGTCAATTTTTAAAATTGAAAGGGGGTCGTGTGATATATCAAATAACATTAGCATTTTATGACAAGTTCATTGCTGTAACTAGATTTGAAATAGCAGTTATGGTTAAAAAGTTACAACACATTTTGTTTGGAATTACATGCTGGACTGTTCTCCATAAAGGACAGTCACTTAATATGTTCAACATGTTGTCCCTCTTGGTCAACACACATTTGAAGGCACTGGATCCAATCGTCATGCACTTGCAGAAGGATTTCCGTAGAAATGCTGGCACACGCTTCTTCAATGCGTTGCTGGAGATGGTGTCTGTTTCTTATTTTCTGTGCATATACGAGTTGCTTTAAATGACCCCACAGATAAAAGTCAAGTGGTGTGAGATCAGGTGATCTGGGTGGCCATTCCACAGAACCACGTCGGCCAATCCAATGACCAGGATATTGACCATCTAACCACTGATAAACAACTGTTCCGTGGTGTGGTGGAGCCCCATCCTGTTGACAGTAACAGGGAAAGCTGCCATCTTCATTCAGAACTGAGGGAAACACCACTTATTGCAGCATTTCGAGGTAGCGTTGAGCATTTAGGGTCTGGTCAATGAAAAAGGGTCCAATTACATGGGTACCCCATATCCCACACCACACCATAACCTTTACGTCACTAACTACCTTGGAAGGTTCCATCCAGCGTGGATTCTGGTCACTCCAGTACCTGTGGTTGTGAGAGATTGGTCACAGCGTGGAAGAGCTCCCCTGAATATCATTTGCTTTGGGGCACTGTAGCAGAAGCTCCGTTTCCCTGCTCACCCTGTGTCTGTGCTGAACACCTCTTGGCATCGGTGGAGTCATTTGGGGCACGAGTGGGCTGGCTTTGGCCGTCTATCTGGCCCCCAGAGCTGTGAACAGCATTCTAATCAATCACCCTGGGGCTGCCCCCTCCCGTCCATTGCCGCACAGCTGCTTGGATACACTCACCTACAAGGGGGCCCCATCTGTAGCAGACACGCTTGCACGTCGGAACCGCTGCCTCCGGCACCCAAGGCCTTCTCCTGCTCTCCAGCCGCGGTCTCTGGCACCATCCAAGCCCATCTAGCTGCACTTCCGGTTTTCGGCAACTGACGTCCGGTTTTCGGAAACGTACTTCCGGTCGGCGTAGGTGCACTGAATTCCTCCTGGAGCGGTAAGTGTACCATTCCCCAACCCATCTGCACAGTCTGGAGGCACAGAAGTGCGAGCACTGAGGGGTAGGACTTATACTTTATATGCTGCTTGGGCTCTGAATCCCTCCCAACTTATCTTCTGGAACCTCCCTGGCTTCCTCTTTTTGCCTTCTGATTGCCTGTTAGTAACACCAGGCTCCTAACAGTCTATTTATTACCTGTAAGAGGAGAAGTAAAACAGGCTGTAATTCTCCACTACCCCCACTGGAGTCTGAGATTTGGCTGCCACCTAGTGGCTGCTTGCTGGTTTTGTGTATTATGTGTGACAATCCAAATAAAAGATAATATCATAAACAACAAGATCAGAAGCAATAAGGAGTCTCTTCCAAAATTTGCCCGAGCTGCTCTGCATACAATTTTACTTCTAGACTGCTCAAGTCTTTACAGTCTTTTTCCGGCTCTCCTCACCCGTTCCCTGTACAATAATACTGCTCCTACACCCTATACGGCACCAAGAGTCTGCACATATGTTTTAACTTCGCATCTGGCTCACTGAGGATGGCCGGGGTCCCCATCTGTTATGCAGTTGTGATGTAACAGTTGCCTCATTCTCGAGGGGCCTTTTCTGATCGCATCTTCTGCTCGAAAGTTTGTTGTATTTGACCTACCTTCTCCGAATCCTCCTTCATCTTTGACCCTACCCTACTTAGCTATGCCGAAAAAAATAAAACTTATTTCGAAGGGTATCCTTCAATATTACCCTAATAAGTCCTCCTCAGTCTCTGGAACAAAACAAGCGGCTTCTCCTCGCTATCTTGAGGATTCAGACTCCGACGAAGATGTGTCTGCTCCAGTTACCAAAAAAGACTTTCTCTCACTGATCAAAGAAATGAAGGAGCTTCGGTCTTCAGTCCACGCTGAAGTTCAGCACGCTCTTCATAGTCTGAGATCGGAGGTGTCCTCACTGGGTTCTTGCACGGATCATATTGAGAGAAAGATGGATGACGTCGTCTCAGGTCAAGAAGCTACGAATGACAACCTAACTCAAATCCGCCAGGAGCCCAATAATATCCATGAACATCAAGAAGATATGGACAATAGAGCCCGGAGAAATAACCTCCGAATTAAAAGCGTCCCAGAGTCCGTTGAATCTGTACACCTGGTCCCCTATCTCCGGACTATTCTACCAGCTTGCTCCAGAAGTTCCAGAAGATCAATTCTTGCTGGATAGAGCCCACAGAGCTCTTAAACCTCGCCCATCGGATCAATCTACACCTAGAGACGTTATCCTCCGTCTTCATTATTTCACGACCAAAGAGGTTGTCTTACAAGCAGCTAAAAAGCTTCCTTCATTATCCTATGAAGGACATACCCTTTTCAGGACCTCTCTCCTACCACCTTATCTCAGAGGCAGGAACTCCAGCCTGTCACCTCAATCCTCAGAGAAAACAACATCAGATATCGCTGGGGGTTCCCCTTCCGTCTCTATCTTTGGCATCAGAACCAACAACTGGCAGCTAAAAGTTTGGGTGAAGCACGGGACCTCCTGCGAAAGATTGGACTGAATCAACAAGCTTCTCCAGAAGCTTCTCAGCCCTTGCTAATGTGGTGAGTCCCGCCACACGGAGAGCACAACAGCTTTCACGTAGAGACTGGTCAACTGTCTCTCGCCACTCTAAACCGCAAGCTGTGGATCGCTGACCGGCAAGTTCCCTTCCCTGCTCCTTCTTCAAAATGCGGCCGCACTACCCTCCATGGGTCTCGATGTGGCCCCTGCAACTTCCTGTCATAGAATTCAATGCTCCCATGTCTTCAGATGTCTTTGCCCCTCATTTTCTACTACACTAAGACTATAATGTTGGTGTCGGACACTGTAATGCCTTATACTATCTGTTGCTTTGTTGCTGCCTGCCCCTTGAGAAGGCGGGTTGTTGTTCTTTATATCCTCTTCTAGGTGAGACGAGGTACTGACGACGCGCAGACTACAGTTCCTGCTTTCACCACCGATAAGTAGCTGTGATGTTTTGTCTTAATTGTCTCTATGTTGTATTTACGGTTACTATGTTGTCTATTTGATTCTCTTTCTATAGCTCTTTAATTGGGCCACACTCGGTGGCTTCACATGTGCCAACTACGATATGTCTAGTGTTATTGAGTTATCTCCTACCTCATATAATATGTTTATTGCTGATAATTATTACCTTTGTCTCCTCCTTCCAAGTACTCTTTTTCCTCCTCTACTGTAGGGGTCAGTAATCTCCTTATACCATCCCCACTCCCCTCCCTCTTAATAGGTCATACACACTAAATTGGTCCCTCGGGTTCCCTTTCTGGGTCCCACGGCCCTCCGTTTTCTTTTGTGGTTGCTCTTAGCCTACCACCCCCCTTAGAGCCTAGGGCTCTACGCTGGTCCCCCTGATGGCCTGTCCATCATGTCCTTTCCTCTACCAGCATTTGCGACAAGTGGACTTTGGTCCGCTATGTCGATCCCCTTGTACCCTTAACCTTTGGTTCTCCCCCCTTCTCCTCACTGGTCGTCACCTACCATGTCATTCCCTGCACACTCTTCTTTTTGTCTCCTCTCCCCTGACATCTCTTCCCTCTTCTGGCCTCTAGCGCTCCCCTCATTGATTTTCCTATGACCCTTAACCTTATCTCCTATAATGTCAAGGGCCTCAACTCCCCTCAGAAACGGGCTAAACTCCATTCGTCTCTTAAATCTCTTAAAGGAGATTTGATATTCCTACAAGAAACTCATTTTGTCCACCATCTCCACCCCGAGGTTCATTCCAGAAAATTTCCCTTGACATTTCATGCATGTGACCATAGGCAGAAAAAGCGGGGTGTAGCAATCCTGTTTGCGCGCCATTTAATTTTCGAACTTCATGACTCTCATAAAGATAAAGAAGGTAGATTCCTGATTCTCATAGGCACTCTGAATAATCTCCCCTGCACTCTAGTGAACCTCTATGCACCCAACACCGGCCAGCATAGGTTCTTCAAAAAACTGGGTTCTTTGTTAGCGCGTGTCCGTCAGGGTGAACTTATTGTCGCTGGTGACTTCAATGCTGTTTTAGCCCCAACTATAGATCGTTCCTCAGGCCCCTCCTCTTCTCCCCTGAGGAGAGATGCCCACACCACAGCTGGCTTACAGGCTTTTCTGAAACTCAATATCTTATATGACTCATGAAGAGTATTAGACCCCTTGGTCAGGGACTATACCTTCTTCTCTTCTCCCCATAATACCTACTCCCAGATTGACATAATCCTGCTCAGCCACGGCCTTACTCTTAAACTTAGCTCCTCCCAAATCTTCCCTGTGACCTGGTCAGACCATGCCCTTGTTTCCGCTGTACTCACCTCCCTTGCTCACCGCCCTCCTGGAGCAACCTGGAGAATCAACGAATCACTCCTGCATGATAAAGAAACCACTTCTCACCTAAATTCTCTTCTCTCTGAATACTTTGAGACGAACGACACCTCTGATATCTCTCCTATGACTCTTTGGGACGCCCATAAGGCGGTAATACGGGGTCATCTTATTGCCTTGGTGTCTCGGACTAAGCGATTCTGTTTGGCTAAAACTATCCAGCTGACGGACTCGCTGAGAGCTCTAGAGCAACGCCACAAATTGAACCCTGATCCCTCGGTTCTCCAGGAAATTGCTTCTGTCTGTGGTGAACTAAATCTTTTGCTGTCCCACCAGGTTGCTAATAAGCTGAAGTGGCTCAATCAGCGCTACTATGAAAAGGGCGACAAGGCCGATAGATTGCTGGCCACCAAACTTAGAGCTAAGATAGCGGCCCGGAATCTCCTGGCTATCAGGGACTCTGAGGGAATTTTACACTATGACCCCCAGCAGATACGTGCTGCCTTCCAATCTTATTACACTAAACTTTATAATCTTCCCCAACCGTCTGATCCTCTAGTCTCCCAGCAACACTCGCAGTTGATTGAATCTTTTCTTTCTTCTGCTAAGCTTCCGAAACTCTCTCCACAGGCTAGTACTCTTCTGGGGGACGAGATTACTAGAGAGGAAATCGAACAAACCATAAAATCTCAGAAAACAGGAAAGGCTCCGGGGCCGGACGGCTTTACTGATGTATACTATAAGAAGTTTGCTGGGCTCCTGGTCCCCCGTTTGCACACCCTATTCAACTCAATCCTGACTGGGGATTCCTGGTCTAAGGATTCTTTGCATCATCCAGATAGGCAGCTGCATACTGTCTGTATAGCTTCAGAATCTTATCCATTGCATGCTGGAAAGTTGCTGGGACGCCATGTAACCCAAACAGCAACACCTTATACTGATAGAGCCCTTCTGGAACAGAGAAGGCTGTCTTTTCTTTTGCACCGTCAGACAATTCTTCTTGACAATAACCTTTTGTCAGATCCA
The DNA here is from genome assembly GCF_038048845.1 of Mixophyes fleayi. NCBI lineage: Eukaryota > Metazoa > Chordata > Amphibia > Anura > Limnodynastidae > Mixophyes > Mixophyes fleayi. The sequence goes on from NC_134402.1 coordinate 261,394,579, forward strand.
GTGTGGTGAGACATCTGGCTGTTCCTAGCCTTTCTATCAGATCAGCCACATGGGGCATGGTGTATGCATCAATCTTGGGCGCTACATTCACCTTACAGAATCGTATGCTTCCATCAGATTTCGGGATTAGAACTATGGGGCCGAACCATTCACTGTTGGACTCTGCTATAAAACTGAGTGCCAACATTTCTTTAATCTCCTTCCCTCTCACTGGGCTTCAGGTATTCTATATGGATTTAGGTTGCCCTTGACCCCTGGTTCTGTGACAATGTCATGCTTTATTATGGCCGTTCTGCTGGGTAGCTCTGAAAATATATGCCCATTTCTTATGAGGAACACTTTTATTTTTATTTTGAGCATCTGACAGTGTCTCTGACACTTTTACTTCTGGAACTAAAGGGAGTTGGGTTACTGGTAGGCCAGGTTCAGCTGCAAGGCCAACCTATCCTTCCAGTGTTTTTTTTAGGTTAACATGGTAAATTTCACTTGGTGGTACACTTTATAGTTTAACTTCATTCACTTTCTCCCTGATCTCAAATGGACCCTGCTGTTTTGTCAAAAACTTGCTTGTAACATAGTAACATAGTTGATGAGGTTGAAAAAAGACACCAGTCCATCAAGTTCAACCTATTTTGGATCTCCTGCGATCCTGCACTTATATTTGAAATTAATCCAGAGTAAGCAACCGCCAATCTGTTTCAATTGTGAAAATCCCCCCAGATTCAATATTGCAGTCCTATTTTTACCCTATATCCACTACTATCCTTCATTTTAAATTAACGGTCGTATCCCTGGATACACCTTTCCGCTAAAAATTTGTCTAACCCTTTCTTAAACATATCTATTGAATCTGCCATCACAACCTTCCCTGGCAATGAATTCCATATATTGACTGCCCTTACTGTAAAGAACCCCTTCATTTGCTGGTTGTGAAATTTCCTCTCCTCTAACCTTAGGGGATGACCACGTGTCCTGTGTATGGTCCTTGGGGTAAAAAGTTCCCATGAAAGCTCTCTGTATTGACCCCTAATGTATTTGTACATAGTAATCATATCTCCCCTTAGACGCCTCTTTTCTAAAGTAAACATGCCTAAACTGGCTAACCTTTCCTCAAAACTTAATGACTCCATACCCTTTATCAATTTTGTCGCCCTTCTCTGAAATTATCTTTTTAATAGAGTGGTGCCCAGAACTGTACTGCATATTCAAGATGACGTCTTACCAACGATTTATACAGTGGCAAAATTACACTGTCTTCCCTTGCATCTATGCCCCTTTTTATGCATGCCAATACTTTGTTTGCCCTTGCAGCTGCTGCTTGACATTGAGCACTATTGCTAAGTCTACTGTCTACGAGCACTCCCAAATCCTTTTCCATTATAGATTCTCCTAAATTAATTCCATTTAATTTATATATTGCATTCTTGTTTTTGATCCCTGAATGCATAACCTTACATTTATCTGTGTTAAACCTCATATTCCATTTGGCCGCCCAATCCTCCAGTTTAAGTCCCTCTGTAGAGAAGCTACATCTTGCTCTGATTTTATTACCTTACAGAAATTAGTGTCATCTGCAAAAATAGAAACTTTACTCTCTAAACCATCACCAAGGTTATTAATAAATATATTAAAAAGGAGTGGTCCCAGCACGGAACCTTGAGGTACTCCACTTAAGACTTTTGACCAATTAGAAAATGTTCCATTTATCACAACTCTCTGTTCCTTATTCTCTAACCAGTTTTTGATCCAAGTACAAATTTTGATTCCTAGACCCAGTTCCCTTATTTTGTAAACCAACCTCTTGTGTGGCACTGTATCAAAGGCCTTTGCAAAATCTAAATAGACCACATCTACTGTCCTGCCCTGGTCTAAGTTCCCACTAACTTCCTCGTAGAAACAAATTAGATTAGTTTGACATGACCTATCCCTCACAAATCCATGTTGATTCCCACTAATAATTTTATTGCGTACCAAGTAATCCTGAATACTGTCCCTTAAAATACCTTCCAATAGTTTCCCCACTATTGATGTCAGGCTTACAGGTCTATAATTCTCTGGTTGGGATCTCGTCCCCTTTTTAAACAACGGCACCACATCTGCTATTCGCCACCGGGTAGCACAATCCATTATCACTAGGATATACTGATGGCTCCACAGGTGCAATTACTAATCAGCCTATCCTTAGGCTGGAGGCCCAAGAGACCCAAACTGGGCCTAATGAGTGGAGCCCACTCTCACTCTTTATCCATAACACCATTAACCCATTACTAGTTCTCACCAAAGGCCAAAAGCCACAATGACCTATTCATTCAATGCTCAGTGCATGCTGTCTGAATTAAAACAAATTTCAAAATTCCACTAAACCATAGTAACCAATTAGACACTGCTTTTGTTGTCTAGGTTGCAGAAGATGGACAAAAGATAAGCATGGGCAGGCAAGTATAGGCTGAGTACAGTAGGAATGTTTTTTATGTTATTCCAACATAATTAGCTGTGAACATATCCACAGACATGCTTTTTAGGAGGCGTATATCTTTTATCTAATGGAGGACTGTTGCAAAGATACATAATGATGATGATGAATATCAGATCCACTGTCTAGCTGCTCCTGATTGGCTAATTACATATTGACCCCTCCAATACTTAAATCATTAGTGTCACAGCTACATTATATCAAATAGCAGCTGTATTTTAGCATTATTTAATTGGCATCTCCATTTGAACTACTCCAGGAAAAAAGATTCCAATCTGTTTTTAAAAGGGTAAACAACAGATGTGGAGGTGCTTGTATTTAAATACGTTTGGAATGCAAAATGTGATTTTTGTTTTAAGTTGAGCAACCTTAAACAACTTGCATTTATTCATACCTGTCAAAATAAAATTCTGTTGAGTTTTTCATTACTTTATTATAGAGTATACAAGAAGGCTATTGCTACTTTACTGCTAACACTGTCAAGCAACATCTCTGTGCTATAGTGGGGAGAAAGTATACACAGTTATATGCCTGATATACATTTGGTGCAAATACTACTCCTTTTTATCTGGACACATTTTGAAATGTATCTAAGTAAAATATGTATGTAAGAATGCTTTTAATTTTATGCGTTTTCCTTCCTTCAGTGCACAAATGTGTCTAGCTTTAAGATAAACTATTTTAGGAGATGTATAGATGGACTTTCTTTTCTGTCACTGTATTACAAGCTCACAGTGTAATCATTAATGTCCTATTGGAGGGGTGGTTGGTGGGGATACTTTTTTTTTTTATCCATGGGGGTGTGCAATACTGGGATTTTGTCCATATTAGGGCTATGGCTATTAGGTAAGCTTCTAGAACCAGGCTAATAGAGGTCTTCACCTTTAGCAGCCGCCTTTCTCATAGCACTGATGTTGTTCGAAGGTACTCGGATGCCCCCGGGACTTATACTCTAGGGTAGTAGATGCTTATCAGTAGAACCGTAGCGCAAGGTGAAGGATACCGGAATACTGTCGGCAGGTACCAAGGACAGGCCAAAGGTCTTGGGTTCATAGCGAGCAGGAAAGCTGAGGAATAGACTAAAGATCAAGATCAGGCTAAGCCCTCCCTGCCTTATATACACCAGGTAACCAATTAGGGGACAGGAAGAATCAGAGTCGTAATAAACCCCCAGGGGCTGCTTAATTAATGAATGCAGCATTCCTCCTATTGCTCAGGAGGATGATAATAAATATTTATACTAATTGTGCACGTGCCTGGCTGGCCATTTGCCGGGATGTGGCATTGATACTGTGAGCGTCCCAGCCATTGCCTAGGTGACTGCCAGGATGAAGAAACTAGAAGTAATGTCCCAGCTGTTGCCTTAACAGCCGGGATGCGATCCGGAAAGAGGGTGAGAGAGCTGGCTTGTTACAGTCAAACACTAGAATGACCTATTATTATTATTATTATTATTATTATTATTATTACTATTATTATTGTCATTTATACATAATACATAAAAAAGCTAAATGATACAAAGACCAGACAACTATTTAACAAATTCTACACAGATCACTTGGTAATGCAGATCAAGTTATTTATGGGACAGTAAGTGAGAGTGATGGCAATGTCCAACATCAAGTAGGCCTGGACTTAAGAGAAAAGGGCTAGGGAAGCAGGCCAAGAGGTACAGAGGGCAATGCCCTTAAATTTGCCCTTTTCCAAGATGGCCAGTATTGTATCAAAGAGAAACCCTCTTGGATCATGTTTCCTGTTTGGGCTTATAATAGGTACTTTAATAGGTACTTCCTGGATCAGACATGTGCTTGAGTATTCTGTCTGCTCAGCTCTTGCTACTTGTTACTCTTCCTTGCATCCGTGACTACCTGCTCATGTACCGACCTGGCAAATGTCTGACTATTCGCTGTATATCTGCTTGACCATTGGACTTCAGATAATACCACCAGTAATGTTACGCTTGGAGAGTACAGGCTAATCTGAGATTGGATGGGCATGCAAGATCATTCCACTGGTGGGGTGCAGCCTGGGTGAAGACCTAAAGGTGACAGTGGGAATAAGTAATCAGTAGTGTAGTTAGGCATCGGTCAGTGGCAGAGCTGTTGAGGAAGGAAGGAGTGTGGGTAAATATGAGGCTGGTAATGTAGGGGGGATTGATTAAGAGCTTTGTAGGTGAGGGTAAGCAGTTTACATTTTGTTCTGTAGGTTTAAATATTTTAACTCTTTTCATTATTAACATTGTTTCTTTCATTTCAATTTCTATTTCTATTTTTAAAAATATATTTTTCATAAATTTTGATCATTTGAAAAAAAAATGTGCAAATGCAAAGTTACTGTATGTTAAATGTTGACTGACTTCTCATCGCCTGAAATCATATCATCACACTATGTAAACATTATATTCTATTTAAAAAGTGTATACAGTCGTAAATATTCACTGTATAACAAACGTCCACTCACAGTTTCTATGTCTCCTCATCTCTGGTAAATATTTATAGAGCCACAATAATGTGGTTTCCAGGTATAAGCTCCACACTACAGGAAAGGTGACCATATTTGTATAGGAGTAATATCATTGTATAGACCTATTTATCTTCCTGGCCACACCATTCCTCTCAACCAGTTAAATAGGTTGAATTATGTAGCCACATTCATGTTGTTACCAGGTGTAAAGTAACACTGTTAATGAAAACTGATATTTTTTATGATTTGTAAACTGGGACATTTTACAGCCTTGACTCACTGATTTGTTTTGGAATTCCGTTAGAACCATAGTCTCATGTCTTTTTATCTCTTTAAATAATCTAATAAACACCAAACACCAGTCTAGTTGTGCCCTTCACCTATAGCTCTCTTTTTTTCTAGAACTACTAAGTTCACTTTGTTGCAACCTGGATTTTAGTATAGAATTTTATATGCCTTCATTTACAGTTGAACGCTAGCCCATTTGTGACACGCAACAATATGCCTTTCCTTTCTGTGCTTGTGCATAAAAATGAGTCTGTATTTAGAGTTTGACGCAAGCTGAAGCCTGATACACCTGCAGGGGCAGAATGGAGCTGTCAAGCATGGCTGGAGTTCTGTCAATCGCGCTCTGGTGTTCCAGAGAAAAGAGTTAGATGTGAGTCTATAGAATCTATTATAGATAGATATAGAGGTGTCCACCCTCCACAAACAATAGAAATATTAATGATAACACTATACAGTGCTCCTAATCAACACTGTGCCAATAAAATGGAAATTAATGAATTGAAGTTGTGTTTGTTCTGCCCTAGAATATAATCACAGTTGGAAGCAATGTCTCCAGTGGTTATGCTACTAGCCACAATACAATCTGCATACAGTTAAATAACTATATAATAAACAGTAATATGTTGCTGAATATGTTAAATTGTCCAGAATACCTGTGAGAAAAATTCCACTCATGAAACCTAAAGTATTGTGTATCTTACCTAGCATTGTAACAACATTGTGTCCCAGTAGTATAACGCAATTTTCATATTTCTCAGTAAATTCTACTCACTATATCTACACTATTCTGTCTGTGTATCTGAAACATCTTTGCCATTTACCAGTATTTCTTTTTTTCAGAGATGTTTTTTTCAGACAATGAGCAACACTGTGGATATAATGTAGGAAATAAGATATTTGTTTGTTGAGACTATAAAACTGTTCATTTTAGGATAATTGTTATGTTGTGAGTATACAATTATGGTATTACATTTACGTATTTGCTTAAGGTTACTTTCAATCAGAAGATTAGGTTTTTTTCTAAGCACACGTATCATATATGCTGCAGGGATGTTAAATATATATATATATATATATATGTATTAACTGCTCATACATGCTTCCTTACACAGTAAACAAGGAGAAAAATGGTAAGTGTGAAGTCTGTGTACACTAGAGGTTCTCTGCATTAATGTTAGCATATGCTCACAATCTATATTTATTAAATGCTATTTTCTGTTGTAACAATTGAATTACATAATCCATATACATCAGTATGGAAAGAAATCTGGTGCAGGAGGACCCAAAAATATATATAGGGCCTATAAAGGAGATAAAGGCAATAAAGGAGACAAGCAACCGATTGCCAAGGAACTGAAAGAGTTTGTGGTTTCAACATTTAAGAGACAATATGTGTTGACCATGAGCGAACTTAAACGTTTATTTAATTTTCATGGTAAATACTTTGCCATCAGTTAAGAAATGGGCAAATAAGGCTTTACTTTCACCTTCAATAGGCGAGAGTCTAAATATATGACTGCAATAATCACATATAATTTATCCAGTGTACACTATATTTATTACTTTTTTCTTTATCAGAATCACCTGAGAATTGTTACTCATGCTACAAAACACTTAACATTAAAGACTTGACATGAGATTACTATTGATACCTATATGCAATTATGAACACTTCACTGTGGTGAGTGCACTATCTACACTTAACTATTTTCACGTTCTTTGGATGGTTCATACTATGGGCCTGATTCAATAAAGAACATAAATACCTATATGTGCCGTATTTTTCAATCAATTCCTCTGCACATGCCCAGAAATTAACTATGCACTAGAGAAAGCAAGTGTGTGCAATTCAGCTTTGTGCGCAAAAAACACTTACAACAGGCTACGATTTCATGGCGGAACAGGGAGGAAGACGGGCATATACATGTAGTCAATGTACAGTAGGGGCATGCCAAGTTCAGGCAATCACATCTACGCCAGATTCAAGTTTTGAGCATCTCTAAGGTACATGTTCTGCTGTTGTATCACATGCACAAGCTATAGGTCAGTTGTAAGTGCCGTTTGATAGTAATGCATGCTAGAACATGTTTTTGCAATCTGTCCAAAAAATGTATTTTATGCACAGTAAACATTAATAACAGCATGATAAATGTATTTTATGCAGGGGGGGATTATAAAAAAAAATTGCCTTTTTTTTTTTTTCTTAATTACTATATTATTAATAGGTGTTTTTTCTTTTTTTTTTTTAATCTGTGCGTTCTCCTGGGACTTTGTATTGCACATATGTATTGTATGTATCCTGGAGTCTATTGTGTCTGTCTCAGTTTGGCAAGTGCCATATAAACAACAACAGATGTTTCTTCGGATCCTCTCTAATTTAATATGGATGTGCGTGTGCCTGGGTTATGTGCATTTAAAAAAAAAACAAAAAAAAAACCACGCAATAAGATGGTTTTGCATCTTATTAAGCATCGAAGGAGAGTGACACACTTCAAAGATGCATGGGCGGGATGGGCTTGGGGGCATATCTATCTTATAGTATACTGAAAGGATGGGTAATTTTCCTCCTCCTTTATTATAATTTGTACTAATTGGAGGAGGACCAATCTGGGTATCCTGGCATTGCTATGCTTACTGCTGACTGGCTCCGTCAATGAGATCAATCCCTACCAGTATGTTTTTAACTGTGAAAGTAAATCTGAGTACAAATAGGAAACCCACACAAATGCATGGACAATAGAAGTCATTTTTTGAGAACAAGAAATTTGCAGTCTGAGTTATGGAAAATAATTGGTATTATTAATTATAGATTCAATGTATTGTGTCCCTGTATACATTTTTTACCATATTGTTAAATTACCAGTACAAAAATAAAATGTTGTTAAGTTGAAAAAGACATTGTAATTTAACAAAAGGATTTGTATTGAATATATTTTGGTGCATGCTCCCTGGTTTATATGGATGCACACAAATGGCTGAGTGTGTACTTTAAATAGTAATTGACCTTGTAACTTTCGTGTTCCACAAATGTTTGTTTTGCACCTACTCCTGCCTTTTTCTTTTACCATGCTTGATCTCTGCCTGCCCTGAATTAAAGCCTGGTTTCTGAACCCCAATATCTGCAACATACCCTGACCTTTTGTTAGTTTCTTGACTAATGTTTCAGCTGATCTAATGCTTGGTACCTGATATTGGATACCTGTCTTCTGCTCAGGTCTGAGTGAATGTTCTACCTATCTCTTTCTGATAGGTAATCCCACAACATGTCTTCAACCCTTCCTTCAATTGATTCCTCAACATTGACTTGTTTGTTCAGATTTGACAGTCTCCTGTACAAACTGTCATTGTTGGCTTACAGGAAATGGATCCCTAGGCTCTGCTGAACATGGCTTAGCCCACCCATGGGCGCAGAGTCTAACAGACAGGTGGTTTTCACCAGGAGGTATGGTCTTAGCTGCACCAAGTCTGCAGGTCGCGGCCCCGTGAGTGAGTGTATAGCAGAACGATGTGGGGGAGCCCGGTGAAGTGGATGGAGATGATGGAGTCCACAGATGAGTGGTATAAATACAGGCACAACAATAATATAGGCTGATGGTCAGCAGCCAATGAGTCACTAGGAAAATAGGTGCTCTGTGGTATACAACGAGAGGACAGAGGCTGTTACTATGAAGTACTTTGGCGATGGTAATGGAAGTACTAGAGCAGCAATAGTTCAACACAGCCAGAGGCTGAAGGCTGACTGGAGTGGTGGAGGTAACTCGTAGTAACAGCTGATGAGTCCCAGATGAAATAGCAGCTCTGAACGGTAGTGATGAGAGAACTGGAGCTGTCACAATAGAGTACACTGGAGATGGTAATAGAGGTACTGGAACAGCGATAGTTCAACTCGGCTGCAGACTGACAGCAGACTGGAGTAGCGGAGGTAACCCGTGGTAACAGCTGATGAGTCACAGATGTAGTAGCGGTTTTGAGTGGTAATGATGAGAGAACTAAAGCTGTCACGATTATGTACACTGGAGAAGGTAATAGAGGTACTGGAGCAGCAATATTTCAACACGGCCAGAGACTGAGAGCAGGCTGGAGTAGCGGAGGTAACCCATGGTAACAGCTGATGAGTCACAGATGTAGTAGCGGCTCTGAGTGGTAGCGATGAGAGAACCGGAGCTGTCACAATGAAGTACACTGGAGATTGTAAGTGAGGTACTGGAGCAGCGAAGGTTCAACACAGCCAGAGACTGAGAGTAGGCTGGAGTAGCAAAGGTAACTCGTGATAGCAGCTGAGGAGTCTGACTTATTGTTTTTGTGTTCCATCTGTTTTTTTTTTTTTTTTAAATATTTATCCATATGCTAATTTAGCAATTTCCAATTAATAAATGTTCAAACCTAGCACCTAAACATATTAATTGGGTAAAATGGCGTCATGCGCAGCGGCGCATGTGCTCATTGCTCTCTCTGTAGATGATGCAGTCATCCACACAGAAAAATGAGAACACCACTTGTCCATGATATTTGCCAGGGTGAGTGACTCGCAACCTTGCAAGGGAATAGTTTCTTTATAATTAGGAAACAATGGACTGGACTGTTAGATGTTCAACGTTTATTTGAGAAATTGCAGAATTGGCATATATAGATTCAACGGTCTTTGTTTTTATTAATACAATTTAAGACATCACTTTTTGTGTGAACAACAGCGCATTTTTCTCAGTTTGCCAGCATGTTTAACAATTTTATTTTTATTTTTTTAAGAAAGAGGTGTCTTTCTCAGCTGTCACTGCCGTCCACAGGCGCTGCCAGGCCCTGGTCTCCCTGCAGGATTCTGCCCAATCTGTCTCAAATCCAGAGATCCCTTCAGGGGTTGTTATCTAGGATTCAGTCAACTAGTCCATCTCAGCCAGTCAGAGAGATGCTTCAGCTCAGCTAACCCCAGCCTCCAATCAAAGGATAGCAGTTCCTATAAAAGGACTGACTAAAGCTCAAACCTGTTGCCAGTACAACTTTGATTCCTCAGATGCCAACCTGGCTTTTAGCCGTCTGCAGTCTATCCTGTTCCAGTCCAGTTCAGCAATTCAGTTGCAGTCCGGTCCAGCAATCAGGTACCAGTCCGGTTCAGCAATCCAGTTCCAGTCCAGTTCAGCAATCCAGTTCCAGTCTAGAGCAGCAATTCGGTTCCAATCCAGTTCCGGTCCAGTAATCTGGTACCAGCCTGGTCTCCTCTGCTAAATCTGATCACTGTCTTGTTATTTATAACTTCTTACCAGTCTCCAGTGCCATTCATATTTAGTAATCTCCTGAACTCTCAGTAACCACCACCTGTACCAGTTCTTTCTCTCCCATGCAAAGGAACCTATTCAAGCCACCCAGCATTGTGCACATAGCCACCAGTTCTGTTCCAGAGACACAAGCCAGTCCCGGTACACAAAATCCTCGGTGTGATAAAGGGTAAAAAAGAGTTATACAACAACTAGCTACAACATTAAAACCACTGCTAAGTGAAGTGAATAATACTGATTATCTCACTACAAAAGAACCTGTCAAGGGGTCATATATATTACGCCGTCAGTTTTTGAAGTTGATGTGTTGAAAGCAGGAAAAATGGGCAAGCTTAAGGATCTGGGTGACTTTAACAAAAAGCCAAATTGTGATAGCTATAATGCTGGGTCAGAGCATCTCTAAAATGACAGGTCTTGTGGGGTTTTCCCAGTATGCAGTGGTTAGTACCAACCAAACCTGCTCTAAGGAAAGACAACTGGTGAACCGGTGATTGGGTCATGGGCACCCATGGATCATCTGGGATAAACCCACAGAAGAGCTACTATTGCACAAATTGCTGAAAAATTAAATGCTGACTATGATAGAAAGGTAAAGAACTGGTAGTTGCTCAAATCAATTTATAGGTTATAACAGGTGCATGAAAGGGTGGGGTTATCCTAAAAGGAAAAAACACAGACAAATTCCCCCAGCACACTGCTATAGCCAGCAACAGATCTGCTATTTCTACTGTAGATAAAAATGCAAAAGTCTCAGTTGCACACATTTGCAAATGTATGTTGAAGCCACCCACCACTCCAAGGTGCCTTTGCTAATAGGGTGGTCCTACTCTAAACAATGAGAGTCCCATATATTTGGGCCATACATATGTGTTTTTAAATTGAGAGCTAACTTACCAAAGAGGTACCCCAGAGACCTCCAAATAGCAATCCAATGTCAGTACTCCCCCTCAGCTACTGACACCAACATGCCTCTCAGACAAATAAAGAACTGGTAGTTGCTCAAATCAATTTATAGGCTATAACAGGTGCATGAAAGGGTGGGGTTATCCTAAAAGAAAAAAACACAGACAAATTCCCCCAGCACACTGCTATAGCCAGCAACAGATCTGCTATTTCTACTGTAGATAAAAATGCAAAAGTCTCAGTTGCACACATTTGCAAATGTATGTTGAAGCCACCCACCACTCCAAGGTGCTTTTGCTAATAGGGTGGTCCTACTCTAAACAATGAGAGTCCTATATATTTGGGCCATACATATGTGTTTTTAAATTGAGAGCTAACTTACCAAAGAGGTACCCCAGAGACCTCCAAATAGTAATCCAATGTCAGTACTCCCCCTCAGCTACTAACAACAACATGCCTCTCAGACAAATAAAGAACTGGTAATTGCTCAAATCAATTTATAGGCTATAACAGGTGCATGAAAGGGTGGAGTTATCCTAAAAGGAAAAAACACAGGCAGATTCCCCCAGCACACTGCTATAGCCAGCAACAGATCTGCTATTTCTACTGTAGATAAAAAGGCAAAAGTCTCAGTTGCACACATTTGCAAATGTATGATGAAGCCACCCACCACTCCAAGGTGCTTTTGCTAATAGGGTGGTCCTACTCTAAACAATGAGAGTCCCATATATTTGGGCCATACATATGTGTTTTTAAATTGAGAGCTAACTTACCAAAGAGGTACCCCAGAGACCTCCAAATAGCAATCCAATGTCAGTACTCCCCCTCAGCTACTGACACCAACATGCCTCTCAGACAAATAAAGAACTGGTAATTGCTCAAATCAATTTATAGGCTATAACAGGTGCATGAAAGGGTGGAGTTATCCTAAAAGGAAAAAACACAGACAGATTCCCCCAGCACACTGCTATAGCCAGCAACAGATCTGCTATTTCTACTGTAGATAAAAATGCAAAAGTCTCAGTTGCACACATTTGCAAATGTATGTTGAAGCCACCCACCACTCCAAGGTGCTTTTGCTAATAGGGTGGTCCTACTCTAAACAATGAGAGTCCCATATATTTGGGCCATACATATGTGTTTTTAAATTGAGAGCTAACTTACCAAAGAGGTACCCCAGAGACCTCCAAATAGTAATCCAATGTCAGTACTCCCCCTCAGCTACTGACACCAACATGCCTCTCAGACAAATAAAGAACTGGTAGTTGCTCAAATCAATTTATAGGCTATAACAGGTGCATGAAAGGGTGGGGTTATCCTAAAAGGAGAAAACACAGACACATTCCCCCAGCACACTGCTATAGCCAGCAACAGATCTGCTATTTCTACTGTAGATAAAAATGCAAAAGTCTCAGTTGCACACATTTGCAAATGTATGTTGAAGCCACCCACCACTCCAAGGTGATTTTGCTAATAGGGTGGTCCTACTCTAAACAATGAGAGTCCCATATATTTGGGCCATACATGTGTGTTTTTAAATTGAGAGCTAACTTACCAAAGAGGTACCCCAGAGACCTCCAAATAGCAATCCAATGTCAGTACTCCCCCTCAGCTACTGACACCAACATGCCTCTCAGACAAATAAAGAACTGGTAGTTGCTCAAATCAATTTATAGGCTATAACAGGTGCATGAAAGGGTGGGGTTATCCTAAAAGTAAAAAACACAGACAAATTCCCCCAGCACACTGCTATAGCCAGCAACAGATCTGCTATTTCTACTGTAGATAAAAATGCAAAAGTCTCAGTTGCACACATTTGCAAATGTATGTTGAAGCCACCCACCACTCCAAGGTGATAGAAAGGTGTCAGAACACACAGTACATCACAGCTTACTGTGTATGGAACTGCATAGGTGCAGACCAATCAGAGTGCCCATGCTGACTTCTGTCCACCGCTGGAAGTGCCTACAATGGGCATGTAAGGATAAAATCTGAACCATGGAGCAATGGAAGAAGGTAGTCTGGTCTATTGAATCACACTTTCTTTTACATCATGTGGATGGTCGCGTGGTTGTGCATCGTTTAACTAGGAATGAGATGGCACTGGGATGCACTATGGGAAAAAGGCAAGCCAGCAGAAGTAGTGTAATATTCTGGGAATTGTTCTGCTGGGAACCCTTGGGTCCTGGCATTCATGTTGATGTAACTTTGACACATACCACCTACCTAAACATTGTTGCTCACCAAGTACACCCCTTCATTCCAACAGTATTCTTTGATAGCAGTGGCTTCCTGCAGCAGGATAATGCGCCCTGCCACACTGTCAAAATTGTTCAGGAATGGTTTGAGGACCATGAGAAAGAGTTAAAGGTGATGACCTGGCCTCCAAATTCTCCAGATCTCAATCTGATTGAGCATCTGTGGGGTGTGCTGGAAAAACAAGTCAGAGCCATCTCACAATTTACAGGACTTAAAGAATCTGCTGCTACTGTATTGGTGCCAGATACCACAGGACACCTTCAGAGGTCTTGTGAAATGCATCCATCAAGGGGGTCAGAGCTATATTCCCTGCACAAGGGGGACCGACGCAATATTAGGCAGGTGGTTAATGTTGTGGCTGATTGTTGTAAATGACAAACTATTGAAAAGCAGACAGAAGCCAGGGGGTGAGCACAAAGTAAAAAAGCCAATGATGCCAATAAGAAACGAAAAAAGGAATTAAAAAGTAAGGGGAATAAAAATTACAAGAGGAGTGATACTTTGTTAGTATCTATGTATAGCGCTTATGTAAAGGACCTGTGAAGCATATATAAATCTGAATTATATTTTAAGTGAGTCTTAAAAAAAATGAAAGCATGAGAATCTCTGCTTCATATTGCTACTATTGAAATATACAAGTATTAATGTCTTATATAAAGTAACTTGTTATGAACTTGCCCTTAGAATAGCCCTTATACAAGATGGCCAGGACTGTCTCATGAAGATTCCATCTTGAATCTCATTTCTTGTTTGGACCTATAAATGACACTTCCTGTTTGGAAGCCTTTTCTTGTGTATTGTGTTTGAATTGAACCAAATGTTTCCACAGAATCTTTCTTCCTCTTGTGATTTGAATTGCAAATTTTTGATAGTTTCACCAGACCTTTATCTGCCTTGGGACTATCGACTTCACTAGTTCGATTTGATTGATTTGTTTGTTAAAACAAATTCTGTTTACTTTAGACCTACCTAGTTATTAGATTCCATCTGTGATCCATCTGTGATACCAGAAGTGTGACATAACTATTCTGCATACCACCAGAAGCAGAGAACCGTGGCTCTCAAATTGCAGAATACTAAATGTCCTACCATAGCCTACCAACTGACGCATGCTGTGATTTATGGTTCCATAAAACATGAACAACCTCTATAAGAGAAAATCAAGAGATTTTAGTTTTAACCCAAAACCCCTTTTACAATGAAATTCAAGAAGTGTAAGCTGGCATCTTCTTTTACCTCTGAAGTTCAGGGATTCTGGAAACTCTAGCTTAATTCTGGAGCTGAGCAGAGAGATGAGTTCAGATGGCATAGCTGCTCAGACCAGAGGAATATGGCTCAGATTTGGTCACACAGACAGGACCTGAAGGCACATCATATATATTATACTAATAGTAGACCCTGTTTGTTGACAAAGACAGCTCTGTGGAGACCATTCCAACATAGCTTATCAAGTAATTCAAGCATGGAGTGGGGGGGGGACCACGGTAGGCCACAGGAACCCCACCCAAGCAGAAGTATAGTAGAAACAACTAAGGGCAAGGTGATTTTAATTATTTTAAAGGTCTGTGATTGGCTTCTTTATTGAGCATTATGTAGATTGAAGGTTACCTTGCACTGATTTTGCATTTGGTCCTTGAGACTATTGTATTTCACGGAATTTAATTGTTATAATCAACAAGCACTACTACAAGGCATAGAAAAAATCCAGTCAAGTTTGTAATTCTTTGAATGCTGTACTTCTGAATAAATTTGCTAATTACTCTAAAATATCTAAAATGATACAGGAAACTTTAGATTGAGGACAGAATACCATAAATAACTATTTACTATAACTTGCCATTTCACAGCAGCATGCAAAAGGAGAAACAGGATTTTGTTCATATAGCCAAATGACGTTCAACTTTTACCATTTACCAATAAATGTCTTTATAGTCCACATCCACATGCAGTTGATGTTTTAAAGTGTATCTACTCCCCACTCAGTATCCAACCAGGCAAATTTAGTCTCTTTACATACCCTGGCTCTGTGAGCTAGAAAATGGAAAGGGTCATTGCATAACTTTGAAAAACAGTTTAATTGTAGGACATTCCAAGAGCATAAATACAGTTAACAGTCATTGTAACAAATGGGTGCCATCTTATTTATTGAAAACCTCCAGCGCACACTTAGTAATAAAACTTGTCAGTGTCTCTTAGATGTTGCACAAGAGCTGACACTCTAAACCTGAGGAATAATCACTCTCACTCTTGTCCTCAACACTTTCACTGATAGCAGCTGTCCTGATCTCACTGCACCAGGTTATCACCACAGTGTCCATTTGTCCCTAGACTGATATATTACACTGTGACAAAGGGAGGTGTTCTAAAACAGGAGACAGGTATTTATCTGTCAATCTACAGAGAAAAGCTGCAAACAGAGTTACACATTCATACAGCAGTGCACCTAGCTTAAAGATAAACATATGAAAGCCATATGTGTGAGAAAATAATAGTATGAAGTCTGATTTAACTTATATGCTTTGTAAGTATTTTTTCCCATTGAAACAGTAGGCTGACAGAGTGTGTCTACAGTAAGAGCAATCACCAAAGCACCTGATGAGAACTCCTTTTTAAAGGGAAGGTGGGAGTGTAAACTGCCCATCAAGCAAGGGCTACGGGACGAGTATCCAAGTATTAAAACCTGTTTGTTTTCATTGTTTAGTGTGACCAATGCTGAATAGGTCAGCTGGTGTCTTGAGAGGTGGTCGCCGGTAATTTAGCCTCAGGTTCATAAATGAAGTGTATGGAATCTTTATGTTGTCAAGCACTTTACTATCCTGACATTAAAGCAAAGTTAAACAGCAAGAAGTTTTTTCACCGGATTGTTGGTACATGGAATCTATTGTGCTCAGGCTCCATGACTTCACAATCTTATTCACTCTACTTGTTGACTGAACAAATCTGAGCATGGTGCACTTGATTCCAGCATGTCTGTAAATCAGTATAATTGTATCTCTGCATGGCTCTCACTAATCTCACACTATGATTTTTGGTTACAGTATCACTTGTCTCTCTTTGTCTCTTCAGTCAGTTCTCGGCTTAGACAAGGTCAATACAAAACTCATGAGCTTGAACTAGGGCTCGACTCACACAGCCTCCCTAGTGTTTACTAAGTCTAGGAAGTTAAACAAATTGAACTCAAGCCGCTATTTCTTTCTCCACCCTTAAGGATGACATTCTATCAACTCTTTTCCTGGATCAATCTTATCTTATCTTATCAACACTTATTTTATGTACCACCCTTGTAGCCAGATTATTCTGTCCTTGATTGCTTGTGTCTCCCCTAGGTATCTCACGCATCAGGACTATCACTGGATTTGAGAGGACCATTTTTAAATCCTCTGATCCCACCACTAGCAATCGTACTTGACTGAACACATAAAGCATTTGGAAAGGCTTTACTGGTGACCTGGGTAGAACTGCATTTCTCACACTTGGATTGTCTTAAGGTTTTACTGATAGCTGTGTCAAAGGTTCAGGCCATGTGTCACCCCACTTTTGGTGGCCACTCCCTAGTGCGAAATATGCAAGCTTCAGAATCACCAATTTCTTATTCTTCTTCTAAAGCAGTCCATGCCAGCAGGAACTGCAATCCCTAGCCAGTCCTGTCACCACTTTTCAGGGTAAGAAAATGTTAACCCAATTGTAGTTGGGTTATCTCTGCAAGTGTATCTACTTATTTTAAAACCATTATACTTATTTTCTAGGTCACTGGTTGTCCCCTCCTTAGTTCTCTACTATATAAATCTATGCTAAACATTCACTGCTGGGTGGCCTAATTGTGGAAGGCAATAAAGGAGAATTAAGCACTATAAGATCTGTGCAAACATATGCTATCTCTGAGAGATTTGGCAGGAGAATAGGTGAAAAACATAATAGTGAAACAGAAATGGTCACCCTGTAATAATCTAGAAAAGAAATCTAACAGTCAGCTAACCAGAATTACCCACAATGGGCCTCATAAACAGTTGGATGTCCATGAATTTTGTTGCATTAAAATATACATTTCCATGCATTCCAGCATGTATCCATATATAGATTTATGTATATCTTAGACTACTGTACAATAAGGGCATGTAGAGGTGTAGTACATCCCCTGGAGGTGTGACCTAGTTAAACTTAAAGCAGCCCCAGATATGCTTTAAGGAGGAATATCTTTTATGTGGCAATGCAACCAGCAGCACTATCTAGCTGTTTCTGATTGGTTATTTATGTATGGACCGCACCAGCTGATAGTACTTCATTCATTATCATTGTGGCTTTATTATGTCAAATTGAGGCCATTTATTTCAGTGATAGGCAACATTAAACATTTCAGGGCCTCATAGGTGGCCCTCTAACCTCCAAAAGTGCAGCACAGTACAATTAATATTAGTAATACCTTAAAACAACATATTTAGGCAAAGAAAAGGATAGTTAACTGTAATAACATATCAGCAGGCATTTAGTGTTACAAATTTAGCAAACAAATCTGACATTAAAGCATTAAGAAGATGGGGGCCGCAGGTGAAGGCTAGGGCTGCCTATTGGCCATTAATGATCTATTTGGATTAAATTGGGAAGTGTTAATGGAATGCTGACTAAATCCCAACAAGGGATGTCTAGACTCTTTAATGAGAAATAAAAACAAAGGCAATAAGGGGCGCTGTATCCAACAATTGCTATTTAATAAAATACAAATAAAATGACGATTAAAAAAATCGCTTAAAGACAGTAAAATTACCTATATAAGGTCAACAATACAATGGACATCAGGTGATCTCAAATACATATCACCTAAAGTATCACAATATAAAACTGCAACTCACGGGGAACAAATCAGCTGATGCACATAAATATTTATATAGAGGCAAAACTATCTCCTCAAAAAGGGAATAAAGAGTTTAGCACACTTAATAGTGGTTCCCAAAAAAAACCAAATAGATGGTTATATACAGATTTTTATAATGCTTAATAGCATATATACAGCCGCTGCAGCGGTGTAGATAGTTCAAATCCCTAGATGTAGAGGGAAACAAGCAATATGCAAATTGGCACTAATGAGCTCTCATTGTTTCCAAGAGCAGATTTTAACTTTGCATGCAGCTAAACAATATATAGCATTCAATAGCAAGATATTCCTCTTGTATAGTTTTGATAGTTTTTGTAGCGTGCAGATTACCGCTAAGGCGGTTAGTTACAATGTAAAGTCCTTTATAGTGCATAAGTGTTGATGATTTATAACAACTATAAGCTCTCCAGGTTCCGTTAGTATTTTTCAGCAAAGCAATTAGACTTTGGCATGCAGAGATCTGCAGCGACAGTATTGAAAGTCTTTAGCGCAATGATCCGGCGCTTGATAGCCAATACAGATACCACGGAGGCAGTAAATAAAATCACTTCATCCACTTACTTAGCATTCAGTTGAATACCCCGGGGTACAGAAAAACGATGTCCAGAAATGATGATTAGGATAATTAAAATCCAATAGTATACTGACGCGTTTCTCCGTGTTGCTCACGGTTTCATCAGAGAAGTAATGTCAATAGAATGTCCACATACTATTTAAAGCCAGTTAATAGGTCACCTGACCATAACTGGCCAATAGAGTCATGATTCCATCGTTCTTTGATTCAAGCAGTGTGTGTATACACTGAGTGTATTCATTAGAAGTAGATACAAATAAACAATGACAGGAGTAGAAATATAATTCTCCAGTTAGTAACCAATAAAGGACCAACTGTCATAAATAAATACTACACATACTGCTAAATACACTTACATAAAAAGCTAATAGCATAAGTTAGATGTACAAATCAAAAAACAAATGCAATAAAAACAATAGACGTCTTGAGCTGTAAAGTTCCAATTGATGATAATAACATTATAGAAGAGATACATCTAAAGATTAGTACAATAAAATCTAATCCTAAACAGAGGTCTCCCATACAGAGAATAGCCCCACCTGACTCTGCTTAGCTTCCCAGTTCGTTTCATGCAAGATACCCATAGAGCAGAGACACTGATGGTAAAATAGATATAAATAACAAACATATATAACTTTAATATGAATCATCTTGAAAATAATACAGAAAATTCCTATAGACATACACATATAAATGTGAAGATGTGCATGTTCAAACTAGTCGGCAGATCAGACATATAGTTAAAGATGCTTAGAAATAGATAAATAATAAATAAATGAATATATAAATTAATAAATAAACCATACACCCGGAGTAATCCAAGATGTTGGTTGAATAATCAGACATTATAAAACATAGATCCAACACATTAGCTAGTATAGTCCTAACCGGATAAAAGATAGGGAAAGGTATAAAGTAGAGCAATGAATAGTTAATTCATATGTTATTCAGTTCTTTGCTGTCATTTAGACCAAATGGATCTGTCGCATTAAGTCTAAATATGCAATAGGCTTCCCTGCGGCATAAAAGATTAAATCTGTCACCTCCCCTAGGGGTAATATCAACTTGCTCGATGGCTCTAATTTGAAGACCCTCCAGCGAGCCACCCATACAGATGTTAACATGTGATGATAAGCTGTGGGTCTTCACATTTTTGAGAATATTTCTACGGTGTTCGGTGAATCGTACCCCTACGGAATGAATAGTTCGTCCAACATACTGTATCCCGCAGGAACAGTTGATCAGGTACACAACAAATGTGGAACGACAATTTAATATTTTTTCGCAGCGGTAAAAGCCATTGGGTCTAATAGTTAGCCAATTCCTCATCAAAGAATTATTGGATGGCTTCCCCGGATTTATTGGGTTGAAGAAGCTTGGTGCTAAAAATTCCTTAAGGTTGCGTGATCTTCTGAAGACAACATTGTTACCCTTAGGAATAGAGGAACTTAATAGATCGTCGGCTATCAAAATCGAAGAATTTTTATTTATAATATTACGAATTTGGCGGGCGTAGCTGTTGTGCTGGGTAATAAACATTAGAGATCTTGCCTCACTTTTTCCTTTTATTTTGTTCATAGCTGGCTGCTTTATCAAGTCAACCCGATCAATATCTTCTGCAGCATCAAAGACTCTCTGTAACACCCTAGTTGGATATCCCTGTTCAACAAAGGATTGATAAATTGTGGCAGCATGTTTCTTAAAATCACTATCAGATGAGCAATTCCTTTTCATCCTCAGGAATTGACCCTTCGGAATATTATCTTTCCAGGGCCTAAAATGATCACTCTTATAATGAAGGTAACTGTGAGAATCAATTGGTTTCGAAAATGTTTCGGTACAAATAATATCATTACTTACCTTTAATGTGATGTCCAAAAAATTAATAGTAGCAGAGTCAAAATTACTAGTGAACCGTAAACCAAAATCATTGGAATTGAGCTGCGCCAAAAAAAGAGATATAGAAGAATCATCCCCATCCCAAATAAAAAATAGGTCATCAATATATCTGCCATAGAGGACCAGGCACGCCCCAAATCCAGAGCCCCATATGTACTGCTCCTCAAAGAGTCCCATATAGAGGTTGGCGAAACTCGGGGCGACCCTGGTCCCCATGGCAGTGCCGAGTGTCTGTAAATAAAAACGAGTGTCAAAAAAAAAATAGTTGTGTTGAAGTATAAACCAGATGGATGACAAGATAAAGTCGCATAAACGACCATCCAAATCAGAGGAGGTCAAAAATTTAGATATGGCCTTAATGCCCTTATCGTGCGGAATATTGGAGTAGAGAGCCTCCACATCGCATGTTAGAAAATGATATGAGGCTTTCCAGTGGATACCTTCCTAATCTCAGGAATGACAAAGTATCTTTAATATGCGACCTTAATGAGCAAACAAATGGTTGGAGATATGCATCAACAAAAAAGGACAGATTACTAGTCAAAGAACCAACACCAGAAATAATTGGTCTCCCAGGGGGTGCGTGAAGGGATTTGTGAATTTTGGGTAAATGATAATAAGTAGGAATCACCGGGTGAGAGATGAAAAGCAAACCAAAAACATCTTTGGAGATCACATTATCGGCAAGGTCTAAGTCTAAAATATCCCGTAGTTCTTGTTGAAAAATGGAGGTTGGATTAGAATCTAATCTAATGTAGAACTTAGTGTCATTGAGTTGTCTCATTGCTTCAAGGACATAATCATCCTTATTCTGTAAAACCAAACCTCCCCCTTATCCGCTGGCTTTATTATGATTTCACAATCTGATAGAAGATCTTTAATGGCTCTTCTCTCTAATGGAGTCAGATTATCTTTCAGAGGCTCAGTTGCTACTCTATCACACAGAATTCTGAAGTCATTCATAGTAGTTTTATAAAAACTCTCCACAAACGGACCTTTAAATTGTAAAGGATAAAAATTAGAGGAATTCTTAAACCTCTTAGATGGTTGTGCCGCATTAATATCGAACAAGTTTACGGTCTGAGAGTCTGTGTTTGTACTTTCTGCCCTCAAGGACTCCAAATGATCCAGTGCTGTCATATCATCTGAATCCAGAATAATGGGAAAACCTTCAGTTTTTTATTTTTTTAAAGCTTTATAGGCTTATAATCTTTATAATCAAAGAACGATTGGAATCATGACTCTATTGGCCAGTTATGGTCAGGTGACCTATTAACTGGCTTTAAATAGTATGTGGACATTCTATTGACATTACTTCTCTGATGAAACCGTGAGCAACACGGAGAAATGCGTCAGTATACTATTGGATTTTAATTATCCTAATCATCATTTCTGGACATCGTTTTTCTGTACCCCGGGGTATTCAACTGAATGCTAAGTAAGTGGACGAAATGATTTTATTTACTGCCTCCGTGGTATCTGTATTGGCTATCAAGCGCCGGATCATTGCGCTAAAGACTTTCAATACTGTCGCTGCAGGTCTCTGCATGCCAAAGTCTAATTGCTTTGCTGAAAAATACTAACGGAACCTGGAGAGCTTATAGTTGTTATAAATCATCAACACTTATGCACTATAAAGGACTTTACATTGTAACTAACCGCCTTAGCGGTAATCTGCACGCTACAAAAACTATCAAAACTATACAAGAGGAATATCTTGCTATTGAATGTTATATATTGTTTAGCTGCATGCAAAATTAAAATCTGCTCTTGGAAACAATGAGAGCTCATTAGTGCCAATTTGCATATTGCTTGTTTCCCTCTACATCTAGGGATTTGAACTATCTACACCGCTGCAGCGGCTGTATATATGCTATTAAGCATTATAAAAATCTGTATATAACCATCTATTTGGGTTTTTTTGGGAACCACTATTAAGTTTGCTAAACTCTTTATTCCCTTTTTGAGGAGATAGTTTTGCCTCTATATAAATACTTATGTGCATCAGCTGATTTGTTCCCCGTGAGTTGCAGTTTTATATTGTGATCCTTTAGGTGATATGTATTTGAGATCACCTGATGTCCATTGTATTGTTGACCTTATATAGGTAATTTTACTGTCTTTAAGCGATTCTTTAATCGTCATTTTATTTGTATTTTATTAAATAGCAATTGTTGGATACAGCGCCCTTTATTGCCTTTGTTTTTATTTTTCTATTAAGCAGATCCAGATTTCTGCTTGAAGGGAGCTGCGGTCCAAACACCATATACTATTAATTGATTCCTAGCGCCTGAATTTTTTGTTTTTTTTGTATTCTATCTTTAATGAGAAGCTATTTTTTATAATAAATTATGGCTCAGTCACATAGTAATCTAGGGGAAGTTATAGGGAAGTGGGGCAGGGATGATTTGGTTTAGGGAGTAGGTTGAACAATGGGTATGTTAAAATCTGATGTGTTTAGCTTTTAATAATGTTAGATTTTAAAACAATTGTTTTAAATTATAATAATAACTAATTTGTATTTGTGATAAATTACTGTAGTGATTTCCTTGGGGTTAATGTATGTAAAAAAAATAAATAAGGAGAGTGGGGTGTTAGTGGTAATATGCATACACAGAAGCAATCGGTGGATATCTTGCTAGCTCCTCAGTTGATACAATGGGTACAGAGGAGACTATTAATGTGTGGTGAGTTTGCAAACCTTAAAAGGTGATGAGAAATTATTTTAAAAAAAAAATCATATTTAAAGTTACTATACCTCATGCAAACTTAAAGATGTAAAATATACAAATCAAAGTCAGGATAAATATAATAATATTAGTTTCTCCTGTTGCCAATGAGTGGAAGTCAACGGAGGACTTTTATTGACAGTGTATGGTACCCACTTCTCTTCACAACTACTGACAAGAAAGCACTGTGCTACTTGTCAACTATCAAAGGTATTTGAAAGCACCAAAACCGTAATAGGATAAAATACAGTGAGGATTAGACAGACTACTGATTCCTATTGAGATAATGACATTACTAGATGCCAATAGCCAGCTAGTTGCCTATCATCAATCTTTCAAAGTCAACTTCAAATGCCCTAAATATTTTTTATTAACTAGAAGCAGGAGCTGGCAATTATTTTATGTATTACTCTTCTAATGTGCTTGATTTTTTCTAAGTAAGACTACTGTCATATTCACATTTTTTTTCAGATTAACTTCCACTCCTTTTTCTTACTTACAACACCCCCAATTCAGTTTATAAACAGCATATTATACTGTCTATGTATAGAAAGTAAGAAAAGCCACTGTTGCAGGGAGTGTGGCTGCTAAGTGGTTCAAAGGTGGGTGGAGGGTGCATCAGCAGTGCTCAATCTCCGGATTATTCTATCTATTTAAAGTGTTTTACGCAATTATGAAATTGTCTCAAATCTCATCTGGTCAGATCACAATGTCATTTAGTATATAGCTAATGGTCTCTATAGTCCATACTTGAAACAGTCCAAGTGAACAGTTGCTTGAAGTTCAGTCTTTCAGTCCTGATGAGGTTTCATGTAACATGAAATCAGTGATTCACTTCCCAGTAGTGATAGTCTCTATCTGGAGTCTGGACTAATTTTCTTCTTCCTCATGTCATATGTGAGGTAAGCATAGAACAAATACAAGGAATTATAGATAATGCTATTTAGTGGTATAGTATTTAGTATAACATCGACCACGTATAGTTTCAGTGAACGTTGTCCTGCCCGATCGTGTCGTAATCGGCTCTGTTGAGAACTTGTGTGTTAATATCTTAACCAAAAATAAACTTTTTTGTTGACTTAAATATGAGGGGTCTGATTCATTAGTGATCTTATCTTCTGTTTTTTGCTTATCTTATCTTAAGCAAATACACTCTGTGCATGCTCAGAAAAGGGAGATAAGAAGCAAAATCCACTGCGTAAGTGAAGAATTTCTTAAGTTAAGCTGAAAATCCATCTTAACTTCACTCTTATTTCCCCGTTTCTTCTTAAAAATAAGTATCTTGGGCCTGATTCATTAAGGATCTTAACTTCAGAAACTTCTTATTTCAGTCTCCTGGACAAAACCATGTTACAATGCAAGGGGTGCAAATTAGTTTTCTGTTTTGCACATAAGTTAAATACTTACTGTTTTTTCATGTAGCACACAAATATCAACTTTAAATTTAAGTGTACAAATAAGCTATCAAGTATTTGTGTGCTACATGAAAAAACAGTCAGTGTTTAACTTATGTGCAAAACAGAAAACTAATTTGCACCCCTTGGATTTTACCATGGTTTTGTCCAAGAGACTTTAATAAGAAACTTCTAAATTTAAGATCCTTAATGAATCAGGCCCAAGATCACTAATGAATCAGGCCCAAGATCTTTGAAAATTAAAACAATACAAAAACATAATCAGTATTACAACTAATAAGTTTCACCCAGCTCATCACTACAATCACTGCAATATGAAATCAGGTATATCGGGAATATAAATTTGTAACACGTTTGGCATGTAAGAGTGGTCTTACAATCTTTTTTAGCAGGACACACTTGACATCTTTTTGAACTCCTGTTACTTTTGCTGGTGGTTCCTCCAGTGGAATCTCTAATTCATTTGCACATTTCTCTTGGTAAACGAAATACAACTTTGCAGATGTTTAAGTGTTCATTTAGTAGAGCAAGAACCAAGGTTTTGATGAATTTACATTGTTTTTGCGACACACTATTATTATTACACCTATATATTGTGATTGCATTGATTGCAACCATATTTAGCATCGGAATAAAAAATAGTCAAGGGCCTTTGTTCTCGAATTGCAGCTCACAACATATGTCAAACAAAGCTCGTCTGCAGCTTGTACTCTGTCCTTTGCCAAGTTATAAAATGAATTTATTTCCGGTTTCTTCTTTTCTCTGGTTAACTCATCAATTTGTTCATCGTGGTGTCGACTTGACCTAAGCAAAACCACCTTATTCTTCTTAGGAACATGGGATACAATTGTAGCATCATTTTGAAAGCCAAATCTAGATGAATAAACATCTCTACCACAGGTTTTAGTGAACTTTGGAGGAATTTGTCTTTTATTTTTACGCTAAGCATCTGATACTAAAATGGCACTGTCAGGTAGGGGCAGGGGATGGCTGCTTGTCTTTTCCCACTGACTGCAATGCAATGGGATGCTCTTCTATTTTCCTGCTGTCACATAGCACGCACATGACTAATGGCGTTCACATTCCCTTTCTAGGCACTGGGACGCTCTCCTTTTACTTTTCATGCAGAAAAGTCCATACTTTCTTGCGTCCGTTAGACTGCCAGTGGATATGCCAGTGTTACTACCATGACAGGCATGAAATTGAGATTGGGTCATAATAACCTTTTTGGAGTTTGCGTCCATGTAGCTCTCTGCACTGATGCCGGCTAACTGGGTGGTAGTAGGAAATGGGTAGGGAGGGGACTTAACTTCAGCAACTGAGAAATTTGACAATGTCACATAACTAAGTAAAAAGATACACATCATTTAAAACGCCCCAGGTTATTATGACCCAACTTCAATGACGCCCAGTTAAACAATTTGAATGATTCCATTTACCTATAATAATTGTAGTATACATGTCTGTAAATAAACCCTTTTTTTATTCAGAATAAGATTAAAAAATAATGATTGCAAATTAGACCTTAATGACCATGTGTTAAACATGCAGTCAAAACTACGTTAAATAACATTTCCTAAATGATTTTATAATTCATTTCACTATGATCCTTATAATATTAATTTCCATCTAACGTTACATAAAAATACAAAACTAAAGAATAATTTAACATGTGGTAGATTAGAGGGTAAATTTTTTGGTGTTAGCAATAAAAATATGTTCAATATTATTGGCTAATTCTCTGTATTTATATACTTGGTGTGACTACTTGGTCACTGACTACTGTATATTACTTGGCCCTAAATTATATATTTGTATTAATAATATTCCATTACACATCTCATTTTATTATAGGACATTAGATTTATTCTCAAAGTACAATAACAAAAAATGAAATTGCGTAAATGATGATCATCTACATGAATACAAAATATATCTAATAATCAGTGAATTAACAAATTAGATTAATATATGATATAAAGTTGTTCACATACTTTGAGATAAAAAAAAAGAGGTTGCAGAGATTAATAAAACTGATGAGGTATGCATTTAGTTTGAAAGAAAATAGTGAAACTGATTCACTTTAACATTGAAATTTATCTAAATTCAATATTGTTAAACATTCTTAAAGATCAGATGAATTATACATGAAGAGTATGGATTATTTGTCCCTGGCAAACAATAGTGACATTTCTGTCTGTCACTTTGCATGACAAGGTTAGAATGTTTTATTCAAAACTTTAAACAGTAAAATGATTTGTATGCATTGCTCTTTCTTTGCACTGCCAGAAAAAGTGGAAAGCAATACAGTTATTCAGTGACACCATGTCAAATCTTGGAAAATTGTTACAACAGAATTGCTTAAGGCATCCATAAAACTAACTTTTTAGTTTTCCATACTTCAAACAAAAGGATAGTTTTGCAAAATAGTAAGATATAAGGTGAATATGAGAAAGCTAATACTCAACAAAAAATACAAGACTTTTAAAGATTTGATACATTTTATTTGAAGAACTGTGTTCTACATTTAGTGTTTGTCTGAAAAAACTATACAATTCAGTATGAAACAGTTGCAAGTTGTGCTTTACTGGTTTAGAACAAACTTAAGTCTCTAAAGAGCAAGTTAAGCAAATGTTTAATTGCACTAAGACTATACAGAACTCGGGTTTCCTGGAGCAAATCCAAATGTTACATTAAGTTTTTAAACAATGAAAGCCCAGAATAAATGTTGGTTACATTTTGAAAATGGACCTATGTACCACAATAATAAATTGACTGGATCTTTAGTGGATGTATTGGTAAATGAGGTCAGAAGTAAATTGCAGATGTACTCTATTGGCCTGCGTGTGTGGTCCTATTCTGATGACACTAACAGACCCAGTAATGGCAGAAGAAATGGCACAAAATGACCAGATCTTATCCGATTTGGTCAATTACATCTGTGACTAAATTGTAATTTGATCTTGTCACTCAGCACTTGGATGAACAATTACATCAAACTATATGTGGCCAGCATAAGTCAATCAGACAGATTCAAGATGCCTCATAAGAAACTGATTATACTCATAGGATAAAGGACACAGGTGCTGACAAAGAGGCTCATGCAGAGATGGATCATTTGCACACTACATGTTAGCCGGAAAAAGATGCACTCATGAAAAGCACAGTTGGTAAGTCGTACACACCCAGTGCTATAACACAAGCATATGCATCAGTTCTAGGCCAGGAGCAGCAAGTGTAGTGTAAAGATAGAGAGGTGTAGAGGTGTAGCTTTAAAGTGTTAGTAGTAAATACACAAGTTGCATTACTCTATTTCTACACAATATAATAATGTAATGAAATGTCATATATACAATAGAGAATAGTATCTGGACAGTATTATTAATAAATTCGAAAGTTGTATTTACTTTTAAAAATGTAATTAAATATAAACACAAATATGCATCTGTATATAGGTCTACCTGTCACAGTTATGTGGACATGCCATTCGTTTACCTTGTCTACACTGACCCACTCCTTTTCTACCTCATTACATCTTTCCAGATGTAAGTTTATACAAGCATAAGACCAAATCTGCATACTGATGTATGTGTGTAAATTTTTTGTTGCGCATGTACAGTATGTACCTTAAGAGCAAACAAAACAGACCTATGTCCAACTCTAGATGATAGCCAGAGTGCCTAACTTAAGACAGATAGTTGAGATGTTTGAATTTTTTAAAACTGTTTTTCAAATGGGTTGGTCTAAAATTCAATGTAAATTCTTAAACTTTAAATAAAACTTTCACGGTCTCTCTGTAGGAGACGCAAGCAGATAAACACAGTGGGCCCGATTAATTAAGAAACATAAATGTCAATATGTGCAGTATTTTGCATTTAATTGCACTGCTCATGCCCATAAAAAGACCATTGCATGCAAGTACATCCAATTGATCTACGAACACAAAGGACACTACCGACAGTTTAAGATTTCATTGGTGGAATGGGGAGGAAAGGGGCATATACAAGTAGACAATGTACAGTAAGGGTGTGCTAAGGTCAAGCACATGCAGCAGCATCTGATTCAAACTTTGAGCATCTCTAAAGTACGTGTCTTTCAGTCCTATCACTTGCACCACCCGCAGGCCAGGTGTAAGTGCGGAGTGATAGTGATGATGATCGCGTATGCATGCTAGAACATGTGTTTGCAATCAAGAGAAACTGTAAAAATGTATTTTATGTACAGTAGGCATTAATAACATCCTTTGAAATGTAGTTCATTGGGAAAAAAAATTTTTTTTAAATGTTTTTTCATTAATGACAATATTATGAACAGGTGACAATAATTGAATATTTTTTTTTGTGCATTCTGTTGGGACTTTATATTGCACAAGTTATTATTTAGGTCTTTTTTGTATTTCATTCAAGTCCTACATCCTTCTTTGACAGTTTTGCTTGTATTTAGAGAAGTGTATTTGATTTTATTTGTGTCATTTGAGTAAGTTTAGTAATTAATTTATAAGTTTCTTATTGTTAGTTTTTTTCTTTAGATTGTAGTTAACAGCGTCATTTATTATTTTTATGTTTTTTTTAGTTCTTATTTTTTTCTATATAAGTATAGTTTTTATTTTAATAAGAAAGAAGTGGAGGCTGAATGGGAGCCAAATTTACCCTATCCAGTTGCTCTCCTAGCTGTTAGTAGCTGAGGCTGTGAAAAAAAGCAACTAGGAG
Organism: Mixophyes fleayi; assembly: GCF_038048845.1. Lineage (NCBI taxonomy): Eukaryota > Metazoa > Chordata > Amphibia > Anura > Limnodynastidae > Mixophyes > Mixophyes fleayi. The sequence goes on from NC_134402.1 coordinate 261,424,431, forward strand.
ACATGTCAGTTTATATTCTTAACTGGATCCCAGTTCCTATATACTGGTGATAGCGTAAAGGAATTGTGGAATGGTGCTAAATAGAGGACTAGTGATATGCAGCTCTGATCTAGATCAGAGAAGCAAGTGAGATTTGGGCTGATTCTCTACTGACATGTTTCTGACTGTTGATGTTAGAAGTGATTTCTGGCAGCATTTGCATTTTGTATTTGCATTTGAGGTGGTTTAGAGTCAGACATCATGGATGACAGGATTGCTCTTTCAGGCTCATGTCAATGAATCATGTTGTGGTCTTCCCATTGCATTAAACATGAAACCTAGATTTGAAAAATTAACAATTTTCTCCAGTCCTCAAGCAGCTATAGTCTATTCTCCACTACAATCATCAATGTTCTATTTTGCTGTCCACAGTACTACCTGAATTTTCTCTAATATTTCATGACTGTCAACCAGAAATGTTTTTTAGCTGTATTAAAAAAAAATATATGTATTATTTTTTTGAACACTTGAACAAATTAAGGTTGTTATAAACTTAACTCCTTGCTAATATTTATTGCTGGTTCATTCATCATATCATCTATCATTGGGACCATGCGGAAGCTCTGTGTGAGCCCCTACCACCCCCTTGTGCGTTGAGCCCCTACCCCCTGCTTCTGTCTACCTTAGCAGATGGTAATGAGGTAGGTAGGGCTCTTCTATGTCAGACTGGAGTGTGGTACTGGGCTGTGACATCATAGCCCAACACTACACTCCAGGCCCATCACTGATATGGAAGAGCAGCAGCCAGCAGCTTCACAGGTAAGAAGCTGCTGGTTGCTTCTCCTCCATGTCAGCAACCAGCACTCAGCATGGAAAGGCCACTAGGTATTTAACTAATTCAGTGTTATAGACATCCCCTAAATCATGGTTTTCTTAATGATAGAGCCAGCCCATATTATGATCATTGAGATACACAAACATCTGTTTTGCATCCATTAAAATTGATTTCTAATTGTACCATTACATTGGGGGATATGTAGGCATCTGAAAATGTTCTTAACATGTGATAGAATGATTATACAATTTGACAAACATTTATTTGTTGACTTTACTCCTCAGGAAAAAAAATGTTTCCAATGCTTTCTAAAGAGAAAATATATTTTTAGTCATTCTATATACTGTTCAGACAATATAATTCTGCTTTTCTTAATGTGTACAGGTTGTTAATTTACGTGGAAAAACATGTAAATAAACAACTTGATAACATATATTTTATAAAACTAGGTGCTAATTAAACTATGTCCACTTTTTAATTATTAGCAATAGAAGAGATAAAAGTGATAATAAAATTGGCAATATAATGTGATAAGGATAAAATATAAGATAAGTTAAGGCTTAATATATATTCCTCCTCTCTTATGCAATATTCCTGATTGAATCGCTCATATAATTTAACATGATTTGATCCTTATCATGATCAGCGCAGCCAAAACTAATCACCACTAATTAGAAATGAACATAAATATTAGACATACTATTTGAAATGACAATTCTAATGAATTATGCCAAAAGGAAAAAAAACATTAATAAAAACATAACTTTTACTTGTGCAACTCTGGGCAAATTTCCATCAAGTACATTTTAAGGTGCACACTGGCCCAGTTAAAGAAGATTGTATCTCCTTCTACAGGTACGTGAACACTCAAAAAATCTGCTTTATTGAAAAACCTACTGTCACTTTAGAACCACCCACTTTATTTATTTAAAATTTTACATTTTCTTCTAAAATTATGGTTAGTGTGGCCTAATTTATTTCTTAAATTAATTATGAGAATGAGGAGACATTGGGACTATTTATATTAAGTGCATCTTTATGTGTTTGAATGTTTTTTTATTACACTGTGTGCTTTCCCTAAAGAGTTCAATTTAAAGGTATAATATGGGTCCTATTGAAAGTACCAGGACAAGTTTCCAGAACATCTGATAAGCAGGATATTTCAATTTACCTGGTGTGGAGCAAAAGCTTGTATGCCCATCATATAAAAGCAGAACACCTCTCCAAATCTCACTTTTCTGAATCAGTTCTAAACTAAATGCAATCTGTTTAACTCCTCCCAGCAGATGGTTTAAACAATTGCACTCCTGCTGACTCAACCCATCCTGGCTTGCAAATCCACATAAAAAAATGATTTAATTGAACTATGCTTCTGCAGTTCTGTAAGTTACATTTAGGGCCTGAGCCCAACTCTGGGCTGCAGAAATCCACTGTTCCTCCTCTGCACACACACAGGAAAATGCAGACATGTACAGTAGATGTGTGCACACATAAGCATGGCATATCTACCTAGTTGGCTATCCCCAGATGTCATCTTAAGAGGTATATCATTTGCAGGTCCCAAAGCCCTAATATAAAGATCCATTCTTATGCTGTGACAGCACAGATACTACAATACATTTTAAAGTTTTTGCACTTTGTTGATGAGCAAATACGTTTTATAATATATTCAGATTGTCAACAATATCATCAATATCACTATATCTCTGAAATATCAAAAAGATGATTAGCAAGCAATATGAAAACATGTTCCCTGAGAAATATTGCATGTACTTGTACCTTAGTCAGATAAATGTATTGGCTCATGTTATATTTTATGTGGGCTATTAAAATACATGATATTATAATTCCAGTGTTGATAGTATAGATGATCCTTCTGTAAAAATCTGGCAAACTGTGTCCATTCACATCTACCATAATCCCCATTGAGCCTGCATTAGACTCTTTTGGGCACTAAAGCTAAAATTATAAAGATAGTGGAGTATTGTTACCTAGTGCCGAAGCAACCCTTTATCCTCTCCTCTCCTCTCCGACTAACTTATCTCAGGTTCTGTTAATTTTTGGTTGATAATATAAAATATATTTCATATAAGACTCTGATTTCTACCTTACCAAGATGTACTGTATACTGCTTACTATCACATTCAATTTATTTGGTTCCCCTGATGTGTCTATTCTCAGAAATTGTTCTGTAATGTCCTATATATGTTTAATATAAAGAGAGTAAGCAAAAAATAATATAAGTATTTTATATTGAATGTTCCAGAAAAAGTGTCTATTATGTATTATTAATTTTGTTATTATTATTATTAGTAGTAGCAGTAGTAGTAGTAAAACCATGTTGTATATGTAATGACAATGATCTGTTAACTGTTTTACAGTACATGGATGTAAAATGTATAAACCTTAACATCACAGAATAAACCCAGAAAGTATATTTATTTCATTAGAGAATGTGGAAGGGTCACCGTGATTTTTTATTTCTTGATTTCATTTTCTTAGTTGACATTTTCTTTTTAATATTGCTAATGCTTCAGCTGCAGAATTAAAAGTAAACCCAAAGGATGGATTGGATAGGAATACACTGGCTCTCTTTTTATAACAAATGTTTGCATGTAAACATTGAAAGACCTCAGAAACATTTTGTGTAACATTATATACCGTGATGGCAAGAAAGAGTGAATTGTTCAATACATATCGCCACAGTCATATTTCAGGAGGACACAGGTACATGAATAAAAAGTGGTGTTTTATTATCCTTAGGAGACAAGAAGACTTCTCGGTAATAATAATTTTCCATACAAATACTATCATCTCTGGATTATTAAACTTCTGGTTTTAATTTATTGATTTGGGATTTTAGCGTCATTACTCTTCTCATGTTGTATATTTTATTTATGGTTTTTTGAGTTGCGTGGGTGAAACTCAGAGTTTGAGCACATATCGCTTAAAAGTTAATGGTGTCTCTGATAGAAAGATGACAGAACACACAGTGCATCACAGCTTGCTGCATATGGGGCTGTGTAACTGCTGACCAATCAGAGTGCCTATGCTTACCCATAAACACCACCAAAATCACCTACAATGGCCAAGTGAACGCCAGAACTGGACCATAGAGCAATGAAAGAAGGTGGTCTGGTCTGATGAATCACATCTTCTTTTACATCACGTGGACTACCAGGTGTATATGTGGCTATGGGAAAAGATGGCACCAGGATGCACTATGGGAAAAAGGCAAGCCAACGGAGGCAGTGTGATGCTCTGGGTAATGTTCTGTTTGGATATCTTGGGTCCTGGCATTCATGTGGATGTTACTTTGACAAATACCACCTACCTAAACATTGTTGCATGCCAAGTACACCTTTTCCTGGCAATGGTATTTTCTGATGTCAGTGGCCTCTTTCAGCAGAATAATGCACACAGCCAAACTGCAAAAATTGTTCAGGAATGGTTTGAGGAACATGACAAAGAGTTTAAGATGTTGACTTGGCTACATTAATTTCATCTACTTCCCCTATGAAATGCGAAAAAAAGCTATTTGATTGAATTGCTGTTTTATGGGCGCAAGAGTCATCTGTGGTGTTGCTGTACGAATGCCGATCATAGGTTCTAGTTCACTTTGTACAGTCACCAGAGTGTCCATGATGAGATGAGTTGGGAGTGATATATCACCTCTGCATCTGACATCTCATAGAGGCTTACAAGTGAATTGAAGACACACTCCCTAGGCCAACAATGTTGTTGAAGTTGCTGGTGGTGAAGGTAAAGACGCCTTTGATCCTTGTCAATGACTATTTCAGCAATGTGTTCTTTCAGCTATTTCAACAACGTGCTTTATGTCAAAGAAATTAGAGAGAATTGTTACTTTAAACAATAACCAAGATCAAATGAATATTTCAAAAATATATTAATAATAAATAAAAATTAGCATTGCATAAGTACAGGAAATAATTAATACTGCTATGTGAAATGCTGACATGTTTGAGATTTTTTTCAAAATGTTCAATTAATTCTGTTTGGGAGAGATATAAAAGTAAAAATTAGAAAACTTGGCACTATTTCATTTTAACAAAATAGTAAAGTAATTGCGCTCAATTGTCTTGCCAGTAACTTTGAATGGTATTGATGTTCAGGAATAACATGGAGTAAAAACAATAGCATTTAATAATACATTAAATAAATAAGTAAAAGAATGGTCACTTGGTAATGTACAAAAACATAATCATAGCAACCGGTGCTTAATGATCACACAACAAAGTCTGGAGGTCCAATTGTATCGGGGCAGTAGAGGCTACTGCGAATAGCCCTGTGTAATGATGGTGAGCGCGGTTAGCGCTGTGTAACGGAACGGGGATCCCTGCACCGCATAATAGATCAAGGACATCGCTGGACCCGATTTATATTGCTGGATTGTCTGAGGTTGGTTTCTAGACTGCTTATTGGACCCTGTTGCCTCTTCCTTTATATAGTGACTTGTTTGGGCTTAAAGGACACACCATAATTACACAGGGCTATTCGCAGTAGCCTCTACTGCCCCGATACAATTGGACCTTCAGACTTTGTTGTGTGATCAATATGCACCGGTTGCTATGATTATGTTTTTGTACATAACCAAGTGACCAATCTTTAACTTATTTATTTGATGTATTATTAAATGCTATTGTTTTTACTCCATGTTATTCCTGAACATCAATACCATTCAAAGTTACTGCCAAGACAATTGAGCGCAATTACCTTACTATTTTGCTAGACTTTTCCAGGGATAGGATATTCCCTTTTAGTAATAGCTGCTCTTGTCTTCATTAGAGTCAGCGCTACCTGCATTTATTATTTTTTAACTATTTAATTTTAAAAGTTTAATTATCTGTAATGTGTGCATAAACAATCCCATACGCGTTTTAAAAAGTTTTAATATAACCTATTTTTAACATACATAAATGTGGACATTAACTGTGTTAGTTGAAAACAGTTGCATTAACCTTTAAGAGCTGTTTAATTTTAACTATTTTAAACATACATGAATGTGGGCTTTAATTGTGTTAGCGAGAAACACACATGCGTCTATGTGCAAAAATAAAGTTAAAAAACATTCACAAACCTTCCCTACACATTCTTACCAAATTAAACCGCACATTGATCTGATAGAGACTTGTATGAGAAGTAAAATGAGATGTCAAATATTTAGACACTCTTGCTGTAATATTACTTGATCACCAGCATTGCATGACAGCCCAAATTATATGTTCTTGTTCTGTCATGCAGTGAAGTAAAGCTCCATATTTACATTTATTTGTATCAGCGCCTGTATATTACAAATCAATGATGTGTTTACACTTAACTAAATCTGGCTAGCATATTGACCTTTCTCTAATTTGCAGAAAGCAAGCTTCACTTTGGAGGTTGATACCTTTTTATCATTAGCTTTGAGGCAAAACAAAGTTATAGCTTTTGTGAATGCCTTGCAAATCAGCTTGGTAACCTCTGTTATGCAATGTGACAATGTGCTATATCTCTGAAATCACTTGTACAGAGAGCTGCATGTGTTATAATACACATGCAACTCTCAGTACAAGTGAGTTCAGATATAGGGCATGGAAATTGATATATTTCTGAACAAAGGGAAAAAACCTATTCAACATTCTTAGGGGCCTATTTATTAAAAATATGAAAAAAATGAACAAAAAAAACAAGAAAAATGTTGTATTTAAATAGTAAAGCATTTTATCCTTTAGGGAGCTTCTGCTATTCATCTCTCCCCCCCACCATCCTAATTATACTTGTATCACCTCTGTACATGGCTTCTCTAGGCATGAAGAAGATTGACTGTAAGCCCCCGGTGAAGTCTATCGCCAGCGTTAACCCATACTTGCCAACATTTTGTTGCGGAGTCCCGGGAGATGCCGGACAGGTAGTGTGGTGGGAAAATGGAAGGGGGCATGGCATGGATAATCGAGTCATTTTAGCCCCGCCCCGTAACAATCTCGATATCAATCTCAGCCATCAGTTCTGCAAGGATCTCAGGCTACTCCTCAAGTTGCTCCATCACCTCTGCAGCCGCTTGATGGAGCAGTGACTTCCGATTTTCAGACACAGGTGCCTGCAGACTGCCCTGTAGGCATTAAGTTTGACCTCAAAGCAACAATCAAGTATTACTGTCAAGACTCACAGCTCAGCATGTGGGAAGGTGGCAGACTGCATGTTTGCAAGTTAATGGGACTTTGCACCATCCTGTACCCCTATTGGTTCTTAGTAAACATAGGGGTGCCTGCACATCACTGGTGGAACACTTCATTTGTATGATGGCTGACTCACTTGTCAATGAATTTCAATAGTCTTTCATATCCAGGCAATTAAGGATGTGACAAGGCCTACATTAGCTAGCGCAGGAAAACACACCTGCATTTACTATAAATTAGCTGGAGACACAATCATACAACCCTGTCATTTAGTGATTTGACAATAGTTTTTTTGCTGCAGTGAACTTTGAGAATTATTGACAAGTGCCAGGACCTATATGTGACACTTTTATGATTGATGTATGGATAGTTACTAATGACTGCTCTTTGGTTCACTTTAGAACCCAAAGATCTCCTGTGACGTGACCGGGCCACACTGTCAAGATAACATTAACATAACTGTCTGTCAATTTGCAGGGTTACATGGACTGTCACCCAGGACCAGGTCTTCCATTTTGCCCGGCAGATATGGAGAGGGCTCATTGCGGACTCAGGGGGGAGTAAGAAGGAAGAGACAGGAAGTGAGGGATACCTAGAAGTCCTGATACTGTCATGAGCCGCGGCAGCTCCGGGCACCGCCGCGACTCTCTGCCCTCACGTCCCGGCCGTCGTCATGACGACCGGGACGTCACTTCCGGGTTGTCCCGGCCGTTGCCAAGGCAACGGTCGGGACGCATTCAGTGTGCTGCGCTGCGCTCCGGCATTCAGAACAGCCGGGCGCATGCGCAAATAATAAAGAAGCCAGCTGGCTAATTAAGCTCCCCGGGGCTGCCTTCCTCCCATTGGCCAGTGCTAGTATTTAAGGCAGGGAGGGGCAATCCTCCCCTGCCGGTTATAGTTCCTGCTTGTGCATACTAGCCTGTAGTGTTCCTCTGCTCTCTGACTACTTTTTAGATTCTGACTACTGTTGCCGACCTTTGCCTTGTTACTGACTACGATTGATTGCCTGTGCCCTTTTGACCTTCTTGTCTGGACTCCTACGCTGCTAATTTACCTGTGACCCCTGACCCCGGTTCGTGTACTGGATATTCTGTCTGCTGCCGGCCTCGACCCTTGCCTGACCTCACTCTGCTATTGCTCCCACCTTCTATTGCTGGGTTCTCTCCAGTCCGCGCACAATTCACGACCCTCAGCTGTCTGCGGCCAAGTCTGTCCCCATCACTAGGGGCTCCAGCGAAAACCAGACTTCTGAGCAGACTCCGGGTTTTGTGTTGCTGGCTGTGGGGGTTCCTAACAGATACATACCAAAAAAGTGGAAGAGGGTAATTTCAGGAGGGACTGGGTGCTATCTGGAGGTGGAAAAACCCAAGGATTACCCATTGTTTTGAACAGGACTGGTCCAGATAGGACTGGTCCAGATATTGTGACAGGGACACAGCAGGAGAGCCACTGTGAAGGGCTGACTCATCTCTACTTCCACTCCAACCCCCTGGACCAGCACCCACCAATGTTTAAGAAGGAGAGAGGAGGTTGCCCGGGGGAGGGAAAAACAAACTGAGAATTTGACAAAGGATAAAAGGAACCACTCCAGGTGGGGGGCAGATTCTCTGAGGATTTATTTCAGGGAAGGTGCAGACTGACAGGTGTTTCTCTGCTCTACCAGAAGACTCTGTGATGATTGCAACCCTGTATCTTGGGAAGGAAGCTGTTGCTCCATCTGGGGACCTGTCATCTCCTCTCTACATCATGAGAAATTTGCAAGGTTCTGGGTAAATTGGTGTGCCCACAGGAGTGGGGAGACTGATAGCCAGGGCCCCACTACGCTGGTGTAGTGGCTGGGAACAGCAAGATACCAGAACTCCCATAACCTCTGGTAGACAGACTCTTTTGCCTGTGGAACTGCTGCATGAGTAAGGTGGGTGGGTGGGGATCTTTACTGGGACTCCTACTGACACTGGTGATCTACTGACCTATTGTTAAAATTGTGCAGGTTTATGCTCTGTGTTACTGTAAAAACTGTAAATATATCATTGTATCTTTCGTTCTCCTCCTTGCCTGTGTGATTCCTGAACCTAAGAGGGCAGGGTAATCTAGTATGCTTTGGATCTAAAAACCAGGTATCCCCACATCTCCCCCCAAAACTTACAAAACAGTGAGGATGATGAAGAAGTATGTGTAGTGAGTAACGGGCCATTTGTGTGGCACTTTATATGCCATTTAAGGAGTGTTTCTAATGACTGCTTTTGGAATTCTGTTTATAGCTAAAGTCTTACCAAGAACAGGCAGGACCAAGTCAGGCCTCTGGCTCCTCCACTACAGGCATCATGCAGCGCTAGACACATTTTTTGCTACAAGAGGTGGAGTTCTTTGTCCAGCTGGTGGTGGAGAAGCTGCACTCCGCCACCCAGGACCTCACAGCACCATCTAACACTCAAATTTGGGAGGAAATCACTACACTGGTCAATGCCATGGCTGCAATCCTCAGTCATATGGAGCAAAATTTGCAGTCTACTCTAATCAATTTTTAAAATGTGCTGGTATAGAGGCCCTTGATGTGGCTGTAGTCTTGACATGTTCTCTGTTAGTGGTTGTTTCATTGTGGGATATGAGTAAATATTTCTTTAGGGTCAGTTTTTGATGAACATCTGTAAATCCAAGTATGTCAAAAATTTGTTGAGTAGGAGCAAACTTAAGTTCCTAGTTGATTGGATAGATCTGAGCTGCTGTGAGTGTAATGGAACTTATATTGAAAATGCCTATTGGTTGCACAACACTGTTGTTATTTTATTGTCTATGTTTTAGTTTTTTGACCCCTTCCCATCCCTATATCGCCTTCTGATGTATTTAGCTTTCATTTCAGTTTTGCTGAGCTTTTGGGGTTCCAGTGTAATAGATCATCGTGGAAGGTTAGGCTGGAGCCTAAAAGCATATTGGTGAGTATGTATTGATCTGTGGGACTTCTCGTCTTGGTTAGTGTTATCATTGCTTGATTTCCTTAAATCAGTAGATTATATCTCTGTTTTGGCATTGTTTTTAGGATATTTGCAAATGTTTGTTCACGTTTGGGGATATTGGCTTTCCTATGGTTTGGTCCAAATCAAGCCATCCAGTTTCAAAAGATTATCTGACATTAGTCATGTAATCATCAGTATCTCCTATCTCATAAATGGAGAAGGATGTTTCAATGTCTGTGTCTGAATTGGAGGAAAATGAAAGGTCAAGTCTATATTGTTGTTTTGTAAATATGAATAATGATTTTTTTCACATTCTATTGATAAGTTTTAAGGGTAGATTTACTAAAGCTTCTTAAAGAAAAAGCAGAGGTATTGTCCATAGCAACTAATCTGGTTCTAGCTATCATTTTCTAGACTGTACTAGATAACTGATAGCTAGAATCTGATTCGTTGCTATAGCCACCAACTCTACTTTTCTGTTTAGGAAGCTTTAGTATATCTACTCCTTAGTTTCTTGTATGTGGATGTCTTTTTGGGGGTTTTATAATATTTTTGTCCAGCATGAGTTAGTGATAAGACCGTTTTCGTTATGGTCTATGCCCTGGTGTTTTGATCTTTAAGTCTGTACTTTTTCCCTAAGTGCTTTAAATTCTTCATGATCGAGAAAATAGACTGAAAGAAAGTTTATTGAAACAACATAATATAGTAAACCCATCTTTATAAATTACATTTTCAACACCTTTTCATTTTTCTTTATTTGTATTGATACCCCCAAATCTCAGTTTACCAAATTCAAAACACTTTGTATTGATTTGCATGAATAATATATCCACCAACCTGAACAAGGTTACAATAGAAATGTATTTATGCATAATCCAAAAAGGTAATTATTCATCTATAACTACTTCTAAGCCAACAGGTCCTGATCTCAATTTTGGTAAAATTTACTCCTCAGAATTTCACGGAGATAAGATGTTACAATAAACCTTGGAAGCTCCTACTTTACTAACCTAGCTTACACATTAGATGCTCTTTCTTCCAATTATATCATATCATATTAATGTAAGAGTTTTCTTAGTAATAATAAGAAAATTCTGACACAGTAATTATGCACATTTCTTAAAATAAGAAAATAAATCAGGAACATGGCTTTCATGGTGGAAAGGCTGCAGCCCAGTTTATTTGGTCAAGACTTCTCTTGCTGAACCGTAAACCAACATATGCCCTCAACATTTTCAAAACACTAATCAATACCATTGCTTAGCCTTACTAATCCAAGTACAACTGAGACACTTCAGAATTATCCTTGAACCTCAATTTTTTAACCTGCTTTGAAGCAAGAAACATCTGTGACAAACAAAAAGAATACAATGAATTAATTATCATTTATTCTGTTTACGCTATAAATCTTGATTTTTTTATATTTTATACAAAACTGAGAAGGTGAGTGGGACATCTTAAAAGTTTCTTGAGGTAATCTGCTCGATAATATCATTGCTGGACTGTCCACTCACCTCATCGAGCTCTGTTCTTAGATAACTCCACAGCTGTATACACAATAGTTAATGGACATTCATTTTTAAGTGAGTGCAATTGTTGTACATATCCCTGTACATAAATATTATAATGATGTGTTTCTAATACATAAGAGGGTGTTTTCAATGAGATCCTTAATGGCACAGAAGTACATTTTTCATGTGCCAGTAAAAATCTGAGCCCCAGTACAGAGGTTTAGATCATTATAAAGCAATTTAATGCCTGTGTTTTGAGTTTTCTGCTTTTCATTATTTAGACATGCCACAGTCTCTGGGCCACTGGTCTTAATAATTTATTTTTATCACTGGAATGAGTGCATTTAATTTCTGGACAAGAGAGAATTGTGATAGTACTCTTGCTAAGAAATAAGTAGTGGCACATCGTTATGAACTTATTGATCTTGCTATAATTAAATAGGAAGCCTCTGAAAAGATAAACACATTCTGACAATGGCAAAATTAGACAACGAAATTATTTATCATTATATTTTTGGCTAACAGTAAAATAACACAATAGCTTTTTTTTAACCTTTTCAATACCAGATGCAAGTGAAATTTTTAACAATAGCATAATTCCATTACATTTCTCTTTATAGATATGAATAAAATGTAAATATTTAATGCTAGTTCTTTTTATTGCTTCTTCTAGGATGATCCCTGAGCTTCCCTTAATACTTTGGTTTAGGCTCAGTTATCACCATAATTAGTCACAGCCAGGTCCATATGAAAACTACTGACTTACACAGATGCCAAAGCACCACATATAGCTGGCTTAGGACTCTAAGAACAGGGGCGCACGCAGGATTGTTAGGGGGGGGTTTCCCCCCCACCGAAAAAAACAAGCAAAAAAAACCAAGATCTGCTGCGCATCCGCCTGCGCATGCGCAGCAGCTCCTTTTCGGCAGCACTGTACTATACAGCAGCCGCGGTGCTGTCAAAGAAGTGTCTGCGGCGGTGCTGTATACAGCACCACCGCGGACGCTTCTTTGACAGCATCGCGGCTGCTGTATAGTACAGTGCCGCTAAGTGTGGCACTGCATTAGCAGAGGGGAGGGGTTTCTGGAGACCCAGAAACCCCCCCTGCGTGCGCCACTGAAGAACATGAATTAACACCTCAAACCTATGGCTGAGGGAACTACATTCTATCATACTTGCTACTGTCCTGGAATTTCCGTGAGGCTCCCAAATTTCGGGGAGTCCTTCCGGACTCCCAGAAGAGTAGGTAAACCTCCCGGATCCTAAAAAATGCAGAAATACACGGCATTGAATATCGGGGGTGGGATGTAATCACGTAATTATAACCCGCCACCCGTTATTCAATACCGTGAATTTCGGCATTATATAGTCAGGGCAGAGCCCCCTCCTACCCCTGTCACATGACCTGTCCTCTAGGATGTCCCGGAGGACAGAATCACAAAGTTGGCAAGTATGCATTCTATAGATAGAGCCTTTGCTTACTACATTATTACTAATCCCTAAGTTAGGCCGGGTACACACTACAAAATTTTTTGATTGATTTGTTATCTATAATAATTTTAGCAATGACTGAATTCCGATCAGCATTCCGATTTATGCATACACACTATACATATTTTAAATGATTTTTATATGACTTAGCGTCCGGGCTGTGACTTTTGCCTGTCGTAACATAGTCTCAAAAAGTTGTGACTCAGTACACACTGTGCAGATATATGAACTCCCAGCAGCAATATGCTAAACAAATTTGAGTAAAAGCACAAGCAAAGATTCCAGAAAAGGAAATACATCATTAACTCTGTTCGTAACTGCACAATTACTATGATTTATTTTAATACGATGGCCACAATAAATGAACATGAATTTGCTATGGCAAGAACGCTGCAAAAACAGACCCGGAGGGAACGAAGAAGAAAGAATTGGACTTGGTGGACTAAGGAGTGGTTCGAGAGGAAAGACTCTTTTTCACATATGTCCCTGCTACAGGAGATATGGGACAACAACCCTGATGAATGATCCCACATTCCAGGAGCTGCTCCAGCGTGTCACCCCACTCATCCAGAAGGAGGACACCCATTTAAGGAGACCCATATCTGCAGAGCAAAGATTGGTTGCTACCCTACGATTATTGGCCACAGGAAAGACACTGGCTGATCTCAAATACAGCACAGCAATTTTAGTGCAAGCTGTGGGTTTGATCATACCTGAGTTCTGTGAGGCTATTGTACAAGTTCTGCATGGACATTATATGAAGGTCGGTGAAAGAAATAGTCTGATGTTCAACATATTTTTTCTTAAATTAAAATAGAAACAGAAATATCAACATATTAAAACAACACAAACAAAATATATATTTTAAAAATCAGTACGCACTCCCACTGTATGCCAGCATACTGTAGAAGTGTAGCAATAAGTGCTGATTTGGGCCTATAGGCTGTCGGGACATGGAACCCTCTCTGCATATCAGAGATGGGTTGAAAGCAAAACAAATATTTTAAATAAATTAGTGCATACATAAAACACATAAAATCTTAAAAACAAAACTTCAGCATCAAAAAGCCATCACAGTTGTCACAACTGTTCATAGTGGTAATGTTCGCTATTTTCCCAGTAGTATAGTAGTGTAGAAAACTTGTAGGCAGGAGGGGTACTTGTTTGGCTGTAATGGTAGCGGATAGACTGTTTAAGAGGGCTGGGTATGAATTAATGACACTGAAAATAACGACAACCAACAGAAAACTACAAGTGTATTATTGCGACAGCTACATAGTAGGTGCGATGTAAAACAGACGTGAGTTATGCCTCCACATAATATAACAGCCTATATAAAATCCCTACTAATTTTAAATAACGATAGCATAAATGACTACAATAAAGGTGAACAACAGTGCTAAATGTCTACACAAGAAATGCCTACATACAAACATAAGAATCACTACAAAAAAAATATCTGACAATAAATATTACTTACACTATATAAATACCTACCAAAATAAAAATGACTCTGAAATAACAACTACAAAATCAAAATTACTACTAAATATATTCCTACATCCTATATTAATGACAGAACATTATTGTCTACATCAAAAATCACTACTGAGATATAAACCCTACACATTATTTTGGTAAACAAACCTAAATTGATAATCTATTACTAAAAATAAAAAGTCCATTTACTCACGCAATAAAAAGGTGTATGAAAATAGTAAGAGTGAAATCAATATTATTAATAGTTATGTAATTCCATATGTACCCAATTACTACATTATATATTAGCTTTATCGAACATTACAGTCTCTGTATCTTTTTTAACATATTCAGTTTATTATTGCCAATTAAAGGTGTTAGGGCCATAATAGTTTAACATAACTTTGAACTTAAATGAACATATATACTTTTCCCGACCATGATTGCTATTACTATATGTTGTCATGTATTCTGTAGCCGAGTTGGCTACTAGCCTTTTCTGTTACTCACAAAGCATTACGCCAGTTAGTATGTTTTTAATACCAATAATAGGTCTGATGTTTTGTTGTGTTCATAATTGGTATTTAATTAGATCTTAATCTTTTGCTTTTGGAGGAACTGTTATTATTAGCCAATATTTAATTTTAACTGCTGCCGTTTATGATGTATAATTGTCTATGTTTATATTAATTCAGATGTAAATTAAAGCAAATTGATGTATACCTTGTAATGTATAATTTTTAAGGAATAAATATAATTATTTATTATTACTATGTTCTCAACCATTTTTAACCATATTGTGCAATCCTGTTATATACATGTTGTTATAATTCTTTCTTATTTTTACATTTAATTTTTTTTAACTGTTTTACCTACAACCAATTATTTATTATTTAAAACATAGTTAATTTTCTCAAGTGCGCATTGCACAGACATATTCTTTTGCATATGTGGTAATTTATTGTTAATTTATTAATATTGTCATTATTAAACACAGTATGTTTAATGTTGTTAATGTAACTTTCGGGAGGACAGCTTGCATTACATATATTTTATTGGTACAACCAACTTGTTTCTAAGTGGTAGGCGATCCCTCTTAAATATGTCATTAGGTCCACTGTTTCCCTCTGGCCGATGCATGTTTCTAATGCAGTTTCCCATTATTTTTGCTCCCGTTGTGGCGGTGTCCTTCCAGTGTTTGCAGTCACCTTTTGTATTTGGGCTTTTGTGGTGTTTTGTTCTTTAATGAAGTAGGTGATTAGGTTGAACACACCTAACTTCTTTTCACCCAATATGCTGTTCCATCGCCAGTGCCAACTTTCCAATTTATTATTTGTTCGTGGGATGTCCAACCTGTTATTTTCATGCACTGACAACATTATATGGAGGAACAACAGTGCTGTTCTTGTAGATTGGCTGCAAGTTCTATTACGTTGTCTACCAAGAACATAATTTTCTTCAAAATATTTAACGACCGATTCTGCATTTTCCGGTAAATGTCTTTTCAATTCTTCAAAGGCATCTGGGATCTCATTTGGGGGCAAAAGGGCAAGGGCTTGCAAATGCCTCATGCGGAGTGCAAGAGCTGGGTCAGTGCCATACAGCTGATCTAATCCTGCTGTTTGTATGCTTCGGTAAAGGCTCTGACCCAAGTGAAACAACCAACATTTACGCTGACAGGTTCCAAATTCTAACTAAGTGGCATTTATTGCAGCTATCTCAAAATCGGTGAGGATATATTGTGATGCCAGGTCGATGTCAAATTTCATGGCATAATCCTAGAGTTCTTCTAGAAACTTTTGATAGCACTCCTGGCTTTTACTGGAAAGTAATCCATAAACTAGTGGCACAAAACGTCTGGTGTCTTCATTAGTACCAACCATAGCATGGATGGTGTATATATGCTTAAATAATGTTGGGCACGTTTTGAAGGTGCCATCCATCACCCAATATGCGGCCTCCTGTAGTTTTTCCAAATTTTCACGAGTTGCAAACAGTAAAATTAGTTCGCTGCCAAATGTGGTGACCATCTCGAGAAATTGTTTTCTGTTGATTTCTTTTAAATTGTCCGGGACAATTATATAGTTTATAGACGTTGGCTGTGCCGGCATGTCAGCAAGTCTCACTCTCTTCACGGATTGCCTGAGAGCAGATCGATTTGGCATGTACACTGTGCTTGTTGATGGCATTTCTGCTGTGACATGCTGGATGATCTGTGCCGGGCTCTCCATCGAATTACGTGCCTGTTCCCTGATGTTGTGTCTTGCTCTGGCAACATCAGTCCTTTCTGTCCTTGCTGCGTGGTTATGTTCAGTGTGTGAGATGAGCTCGCGGGGTTTGGCGAATTCCACAGTGATGGCCCATGCATGACCACTGCCATTCTTAAACTCGTTACAACGCCAATAACACCTTTCTCCATGTTTTTTGTTCTTGGCGAAAAGAAATCCATCGACGTTGAGTAGATTTCCACCTTTCTGAGATGGCACTAGGGAAACAGATACAGTTGCCATAATTTCGGTAGTAGTATAATCTGCATCTAAACAATTTCCTCGAAATTGCAGAGACTTGTCACAAAGGTGGATAACAGCGGAATGGAAAGCGGGTATCCCAAAAGGGTATATAGCAAAATCCGTTCTCTGTAAAAGAGTCAGGCAAAGCCAAGTATGCAACACAAATTAGTTAATTCACTAGTAATAAGTGGCGATGTGACTCTGGTCGGGAGAAGTTTTTATAGGGGCAGATGTGAGTTTGGACTATTTACCTACACTACATAATTATTTACACTATGACTGAATGTCTGGATTATAGCCCAAAGTTGCAGATGTCAGACTGTGTGTTTCTGCAGTAGTTTACTGTTTGTTATTCAGTTAGTTAACACTTGTAACAGATACACTGTCATTGACATGGTCGTGTGAACTTATTAGCTTGTAAATTTGGCGACAGGTTTGCAGTTTGTTAATACGTGTAGACTGTAAGTCACAGACAATAGGAATTTCTTAACAAACAATGTGGGAAATTAGTATAATAAATTTAACTGTTGAATCAGATCCCATACATGTTTGTAATACGTTATTCCATATGTAATAAATGTACTTTCTACAGCAAATTTAATGTTGTGTTTTTATTTATTATTAATTACAACTTTGCAATTGTTAATTTCACAATAAAAGACACATTCATAACTCTGTTGGGTTACTGACCATGTTATGATAATGAATGTTACTATCAAAGTTATGTAGCGTGTATTTGGTGATAGAAATAGAAAAATTAAATTAGAATGAATTCAGACAGTGTAATTTGAAAAACAGAATTTTTTAATAGAAATACAATCATTAACAATATATAGTGAGAAACCACTGTTTGCAATATACAGTATATAGGCATAAATTATTTTATGACGATAATAATGTACAATGAATTTCACCAAATTTAGGGGTGAATGTGTTCAAATGGTTGATAAAGGTTTGTAGGATGCTCTCAAATTTATGTTACTCTCTTTTAATTTCAGTTAGTGCATGTTTTCTTCGTGAAGATATTCAATGAAGATTTTGCCTTCACGGTGAAGCTGACTTTGTAACATCTGTTGAATGAAAAAAAAAAGTTAAAAATAATATTTTAACTATAAAGATTTATAAAGATTGCCACTGCAAAAAAGGAATGATAAAAAACATGACTAGACCTAATGATTAGAAGTAATTTTTTTTTATATACTTGGATTTAGAAATGCTGTTTCATTTACATTTGTTCATTGCGTATCTTGAGAGTTGAAGAGGTTATCGTACAAAACACTTGAGTAGACATTCTGTAGTTGAATTTAGAATCTCTATCAATAGATTAATAAAAACAATAAAAAAAAACTATACACATCTGAAAAGTTCATTAAAGAGTGAGAAAAGATAAAAAGGCTGTGGGAGTCCAGATAGGGGTTAAACAGTCACAGAAATATATAGAGAAAAATAACTAATAAAAAGGACCAAAGGAGAGATATTTGGTGGTTGACAATTGTAATTACCTGATGTGCTGCTGTGGCGCAGGGAAGGCCATTCTTCTGTCTTCAACAATGAGGCATTGTTGGCGACTGGCACTGTTATAACATGAAACCTACAAAGAGTGGCAAAAAAGGCCTGTGAGCGAATGCATTTTTCCAACAGGAAAAGAGGAAGGATAAGGCAGAAACAAGAAAAGAAAGCCATGGTCAAGGAAAATACAAGATGGAGCCAGGGAAAGAGATATGTCGGTTTTCAATTGTAATGACCTGATATGCTTCTATGGCGCAGGGCAGGCGATTCTTCTGTCTACAATGATGAGCCGGTTCTTCGGTGGAAGTTATTTGGTATTCACTTTTGTTTCATCTGTTTGCGTAGATGTTTCCGAGGTTGGTACCCGAGCAGGTTGGGAATGCATTGCAGCACTTTCTTGGACATTTCTTCTCATACAGACTGGTGAAAACTGCAATGCACGCTGCAGCCGCCTGTTACTGTGTTATCCACAATTCATTCACAGTTGCCCACATTTGATGCTGTGACATTTGGATGTTCCCGAGTGCTGTAGAATGTTCCATTTGATGCATTCCCTGGTTCAAATGTGTTTGGGCAAAGAGATTCTGATTGGCCAAAATTTGTCTCTGATTGTCCAAAAGCATGCGAATCACCAAGGAATGAGTGACTTGGTCCTGTGAAGTTGCATAGTCACGCCCGTCTTCTTAAGCTGTGTTGGTTCAGGTGAGATGTTAGGAACTTCAGCATGTGATGGAGGTGTATTCCCCCGTTCTGCGGTTTCTTCTGTTGGGTTCGTGACCTCAATTCTAGCGTGGTCCACCTCTTCAGAATGCATGGTGTCCTGAAACTGAACTGTGGCTTGCTCAGATTCAGGTGGAGTGGCGTCCTCTGCCTCCATTGTTGCTTGGTGGGCTTCCATTTCCACTGTATGGATATCTTCTGTTGGATGGACTTCAGTGGGCACATTCTCCAAATCGATCACAGTGTCTTCATGACTTCCATGCTCAGGTAGTTTCTCAACAAACAGTTTTCTTCTCTTAGCTGATAACAGAGAGTAAAAATGGGGAACTATTAATTTCTATTTTTGTGGCAGGACATGTGACAACATTAAAGGTTTAACGGTAGTATGTACTATACTAAATACCTTGCACAGAGAAAACTGAGGAAGCTGACGATTCTTCATGTCCAAAGACTTCCTGGTTTTCTTCTGAGTCATGGACAGACTCCTCAATTAACCCTGAAGTTGGCGTATTTGAAATTAATCTTATTTTAGTTTGGGAGTATTTAAATTACACCTTAAAGTTCCTTTACAAATAAGATACAAATACCTGTTGAAAGACGAGTGCTATTTTTCCTCATGGTCCTGCTGAAATCCCTTGCCTTGACTTTTTTAACATAAATAAACATAATAAATTAAAGAAGCAAAAATGTATTAATTTTGGGAAAACTACTGTTAGTTAAAGGTTGCCGAACGTGGTGCCGTGAACACTGTGCCTAAATTTAGCAGTCTAAATTATATTGTAAAAACCTTACCATGGGACTTCAATTTCCCTTTTGGAGTTTTCAAAGGCGAAACATCTTCATCCGATGTGTTCAGGTCATCGTGCAACTTCTCCTGCCATTTCTTCCAGACGACCTTGTGTCTTTTCTTACCATCAGGACGTCGGGAGGTCTTTGCAATCTTCGCCTTGGTAATGTGCTGGCAATCACGAAGCCGCTTCTTACAAGTCTCCTCGTTGCGAGAGATGCCACGGACCGCTGACACACCTTTGGCAATGGAACTCCAGATCTTCCTTCTGACATGGTAGCTGGTGTTCATACCCTCTTTGCCAAGGATCTTGTCCTTGAATCGCAAAACCTATAAAAATAAAAAAAATATGAAATGGCATTATTTTTTAAAACTAGAATAAATTAAAAATAAAATTAGTGTGCACAGCTCTAATTTAGACAGAAAAGATACAAAAGATGTAGGTCATCTCAAGAGCTATTGTTTTAAGCAATTGTCTTTAATCAAAATTCTATTAAATGTTAACCCCCCTAAAAAAATTATAATTATATATATATATATATATATATATATATATATATATATATGTGTAAAGAAAAGATGGAGGAGGAGGCGCACAATAGTGTAGTACAATAATATAAATGGAATCATACATGAATCCAAAGTGGGACTTTAACACCGGTGAATAAGGAAACCAGGGACCATAATGCAACACCCAAGTGAGCCAATGGGAGTAAAACAGGGATATAATGGATAATAGGCCCCTCAGCATATATTATGGGTCACCCAATCCAAATCTGTATAGGTGTATGCGTACCAGAAATAAAAGCTTTTTCGCTTATCTGCAGTAATATTCCATACAGCAACACGATCAGGTCACATTCTCTTCATTAATGGACCATTATCCCAAAGTAAATGTTCCCCTCTCCCCCCACAATTACAGTTAATGTCCCCCTCCCCATCACAGTTAGTGTCCCCCTCTTCCCCAATTACAGTTAATGTCTCCCTCCCCCCCAATCACAGTCAATGTCCCCCTCTCCACCCAATCACTGTTAATGTCCCCCTCTCCACCCCCACAATCACAGATAATGCCTCCCCCGCAGCCCCCTTCTACCCCACCCCCGAGGTTAATATTCCCCCCTCTCCCCCCAGGCAAAGTTAATTTTCCCCTCTTCTATCTGCCCCTCTCCTATAAAAGAATGCCTAATTAACTTACCTTCTCCTCCGCGATGCTGCAGCTCCCAGTCACTGATACACTGTGAGCAGGCAGTGATGACATTACCTCACTGCGCTCCCAGTCTATTGGAGCCTGGGAGGTGGAGCTGCAGCATTGCGGAGAAGAAGGGGCAGTACGGTTATGTGATGATGTGTACTGGGATCTCCACTTAACAGTCTTGGAATTCTGTAAATCAATAAAACAGATTCAATTTTTAGTACACTGGTGCAAGTATGTTTTATGTGGTTGTCTGAAATATTCAACGTTATGCACAGCAGAATATATGTGTGCTCATTTTATTTCTAACAATTCTTTCTATAGTGCACACATATTCTGCAGTGCTTTATGGAGAATATTAGAACTTTGACAACAATCACTACACCTGTGGATCTTACAATATCTAATACCTTGCACACAAAAAAAACATAAAACCTATCCACACTAGCCATATTTTGGTTACAGTACACAATTCATCTGCTGATATATTTTAGAATTGTATTTGAAAAGGTGTCCATCTACAGATGGTCAGGGACTCTAAACAAATAGAAAAAAATACATGATTATATTGTAGTAAGAAAATTAAGAAAATTATAGATGCCTCTCTCAGGAACAACCAGACATCTTGCTGCTCCTCTGCAATCTGCTACAGATCCAAATTGGCCAGAACATCCAGGCCAGCCAATAAAGTCATCTGTGATACTGAAAATAAAATATATTTAGCTTTGTTTTACAGTACACATCATAAGACACAGTCATATTAAAATAAAAAATAATGCTTACTAATACTTGTGGTCAAGTACAGCCTGTAGAATAATGGAATGCCAGCTTTTGCGGTTGTAGTAATCCACAAGGTTGTCTGTGGGGGCAATGATAGGGTTGTGTGTCCTGTCTATGGCTCCAGCATACTGTGGATATCCAAGTTGCAGGAATACAGTGATGGTGTCATCTAGTCACTGTCCTTGAGGCAAGGAGATGAAGCGATGGTAAAAGACTTTCAGAAATGCCTTCGTGACTTAATGCTCTAGAGTGCAAACCGAGGATTTCCCTACTCCAAACAAGTAGGTAATTGTGCGGTATTCGCCAGGGGTAGCATACCACCACAACACAATCGCTAGTCTCCTACTTAATGCAATGGGTTTTCTGCAGTTTGTGGTCTGTTTGCAAAGTGCTGGGGTGATAAGGTCCAGCACATACTGAAATGTCCCAGGTGACATGTGAAAGTGTGCCATCCACAGCTCGTTCTCAAAAGCTCCCGCTGTAGACCAGAATGCTTATCTGTGACTGCAGTCTCTAGCCCATATTCTTCTGTTAGTTGCCGTGCTGAATCTCAATATGGAAGAAATGTTGGATCTGTCATAAGCTCTCCTCTTTGCACAAATAAAGATGGTAAGCATTCTCCCTCTTTGCCATAAATTGCATTTTTCTCCTCCTGAAATGACACTATGCAAGTTAGCACTGTATTAGCAGCCGCATCAAACGCTCATTTGCTGTATGATACAGCAAAATAATGCAATTAACTAGGAACTCTGGGCTGCAAAATAATATCTTGCCAGCCATGATTAAAGCAATGCAGTAAACAGCTACCATCCACTTTGTGTGCAAATTAAGAGTCTCCTTTAAATGGCCTTATCTTTGTCAGCCAATCAAAGCTCCTCTTGGGATGACTGACACTTATTGCAAGGGCAGACCCAGGTTCAGTATGAACGGGATCGATCCAGGAATTTCCCTGGTCCAAGGTGCAGTGTGAACGGGGTTTGATGAACTGGGATGTTCTGTGACATGGCAATATCCTGGGTTCAAAAACCAGAAATATTGCAGGGGCGGCAGTGTGAACGAAGTATAAATGAGATAACCACAGAACACAACTTATACACATTGTTAATCACATTACCCTAGTGAGACAGTCTAAGATTAATATAAAAAATTGTCAGATCCAGAAGACACAATCTAGGTTTTTTTATAGTATTAACTGTAAATGCGAAAGTTGCATTTTCCATATAAAATGTAACAAAGCAAACATCCCCAAATGTGTTGTTTACCATTTACCTATGCAGTCATTCAAATAGAAATCACAAATAAGCAAGTGCATAAAAAGTTACAACTTGATATTATATGTTGCAATGCTGATGAATAAAGTACTCTTAGCTTGAGGGGTCAATCCAAAAAGAGCCAATCAGAAGTGGCTAGAGAGTACTGCTGGTGTCATCATTATCATCATTAAGTGTCATCATTATCATTATTGACTATCCTCCAAAGAGGCAATTTAAGGGATGTGTCCAATTCTAATTATGTCCTGGGGGCATGCTACACTTGAACAGAATACACCCTTACTGTATTCAGCTTACACATGTTCACCCCTGTATTGTCTCTCTGTAAAGGTACCTGGACAAATTATGTTGTCATGGAAGGAGTATAAATACAATTTACTTTTACTTGGAAAGAAAATACTGCCTGCATTTATCTGTAGCAAATATGTGTTACTCTCCCAACTCTAAATCTGTCCTCCCATTATAACATTTGTCCATCCAATGCAGTGCTGCATGATTTTGCGAAGGTGCAAAATTATACCTTGCAAATAGCTTTAATTCTAAATTGGACCAAAATATCTAAAAAGGTTAAATTTATATGAACTAGAGGGATGGGTGTACTATTGTAGCACAATATGTTTTTATTATATTATTTATTATTAATAGAACTATTATTTTTACATTTTCAGCTCTTCACCTTTCCTAGTAGAACTTAAACACTTTTTCAATTTAACATCTGGTGGTAAAGGAAATATTCAAACTTACAAGGATTTATTAGTGTTTGGATATTTGCTATTGAAAAATAAAAGAAAATATGAACAGAGCATATTTTATTGTAAGCGTTAATTCAAATGGTTAACTCTTAGCACAAGATGGATTACACTTTATAATTTTTCCTTGAAGGGAATATATTAATTTCCATCCATTACTAAAATAAGGATACACAATAGGGAAAGAGAGAGGGACACCTATCTGTAAATGATCAATGGTCTAGAAATCAGGATCCTGAACAAAAGACAAAAATAGTTTAGGGCATTTCAAGCCCGTTGAGATGAGCACTTTAAATTTTATGACATTTCAATTGGCATTTTCGTGACATTAATGGAGAAGTGAGTGGAGCACAGTATACACTCTCAACACTCATGTTTAAACTATATCTGATATATTTAATATTGTATTAAGTGTACTTATGTATACTTTAGTGTTTGGTCTGTTTTTATATATTGTGTCACCTTATTGATCACCCTCAATTGACTGTCCTCAACATAATGGGTATGTATGTGATCAAGAGAGTTCCTTCATATACTGGAACGTAATCTTAAGAGGCATTGTTGCTTGTACACTTACTATGAGAGAGAAAATGAGAGATATTGAGAGGTAGATACAAAGAGAGAAACAGAGAGAGAGAGGCAAAGAGAGCGATAGATAAAGAGTGTAAGAGAGAGAAAGACAGATAGAAAGGGAGAGTGAAAAAGAGACATGAAGGAGAGAGAGAGACAGAGAGAGTGAGGGAGACAAAGAGTAAGAGACAGATATAGAGAAAGAGAAAGAATGTGAAGTGAAAGAGAGAGTGGAACAAAGGGAGAGAGTCAGTTTAAATGACCCCGCTTTTAAAAAAAAGGTTTGCCTTGCCTTGATCATATTAACATCACTTACCAGAGCACTTTTTAGCTAACAGCCTTCATTGTTGTAATTAATTGCAGAAGAGTAGGACGTTATCAATCTTCATTGACATTACAAATTAATGCAGAAACAAAACACATGAATTTGCATTTGTAATAGACTTGAATGCATGTTATTTATTTATTTTACAAAGTTATTTTAAAACCCTATGCAGAGACTGATTAATTTGCAAAGTATAGATACTGTGCAAATATATGAAAAGATTCCAGAGTACAAATTAATAGACAATACATATCAAACATCATTGCTTAAGCAAATTGAAATTGTAATTATTGAGTAGTTAATTTTTTTTCTTAATTACCACCAGACATTTGCCCCCTATGTCACAGTACAATTATTTCCATGCCCCAGTTGTACCCATCTGACACATCTGCCCTCCTATGACCCAACTCATATGTAACCATGCCCCAGTTGTTCCCCCTCTGCTACCCCAGCCCATGTCTCACCCATTATTATGTACCCATGCCCAGTTGTTTCCCTTCTGTCAAGTTCCAGTGCCCCTTCCCGACAACTTTCCCCACACCAGTTACCTGTCCCTGCACAACATGTTTTCCCCCCACCCCATTACATCAGCCCCAGCATTCTTTCCACATCCTGAGAGGAATTGCCCATTACCCACAATTCTGCCTAGGTGCTCATTCACACCCCACCCCTGCATTTAAAGCCCTAGTTGCACTCACTTTTCCTGTCTCCTGCCTGAATGGTTTTGCCACCTTACCCAGTCTTTCACTCCCCAAGTCATACATGTCCACCTACGCTCACTACTCCAACCGTAATTAGGTTGCCCCTTCATCCTGCATCAGGTGCTTTTCCCCACCCATGGCCTCAGTATTCATTATATGGCTCATTCAAAGTCTCAACATCCATTGTCGAATGGGAAGGAGGCTCACAGTATCGGGAGCATGGTTCATATTTCCACAGTTGCAGGGTCGAGTGTGCAGTTTATTGCTATTAAGCCAGGAAGAAGGGATCAAGGGTTGCAGGTTCGAGTGTGCAGGTTACTGCATGGCAAATTCAGCAGCCTCGTGCTGGGAACACAGTGTGGAACAACAGGATGTGGAGGAACCACATGCCTCTGGTGAGATGGTGCACTGTGCTGGTGCAGTGCTGCTCAGGGATATTGGGATGAAAGACAGGATCCTTCAATAAGGATTGTGGATATGTTCACCATTGCGAACAATGTAAACAAAGCTTTGCAGGATACAAAAAGGTAGGGAGGTTTAGGGGAGGAGGTCTATGGAAGTGATGTTAATTGGTTGGATGGAATTTTTTTTGTCCTATTATTTAAAGAACGGGCCTGTGGAGTATATGAATTTAATAAAGTTCATGTTACATGATTCAGGACATGCACATGAATTCCAATGGGATGATGTGGAGGAAGTATGAGGAGTCCTTTCGAAAAGCAAGATGGGAGGAATGTTATTGCTTTTGGGACCAAGGATGTGGAAGTTTGGCTTTAGCAAATTCAAAATCCCCTTTTACATTCAGAGAGTGTTGAGGATTTGGAAGCCTTGGATAAATTAATGCAACTTTTGTATGAGCACGGGGATGTAATAGAAGATGATGAACTAACAACTAAATCTAGAATAATATATAAGAAAATATCATATATATATATAAGAAAAATCAATTTTTCCCACATGAGATTATATATTTGCAGATTCAAATATTTGAGGAAATAGTGTCCATAGATTTTGATATGTTGAGGAATAGACATCCAAGAATAAAAAATGATATTTTAAAAAGTAAAGAAAGGTGCTAAAAGAGATTGACAAATGGGATGATGTTACTGTAAAGCCCTCGAACAAGGGGGGGGGGGGCAATAGAGTAATATGGCCCATTGAGATGCACAAACAGTAAATGTTCGAACAGCTAAATAGCAAGAACTGTTACAAACTTCTCTTCTCAAACCCATTGGAAGATTATAAGAGAGGATATAACCAAATTATAAAAAAAACCTATGGCACTGCTACCATTTGTAAATCAGAATATGAGATCTTAAGGGTAGACAATCTGAAAATTCCTACAATATACCTATTGACAAGAGTACATAATAAGGAAAAAGTGCCACAAGGCAGGTCATTCCTTTCGTGGATGGGCAGCCTGACGGAACAGGCAAGTATCTTTGTGGATATTTAGAAAGCATGTGACCACCCTGCCCTCATACACCGGGGACACAATGGATGTCCTTAAGATGTTGGATGGTATTATACTCGAGGAAGGCTGTGGATCATAACATGCAATGTTGATTCTCTATATATGAGTATTGCGAAAGAAGTAGCGGTGGAGTCTGTAAAATTCTTCTTAGAGACAGAAGGTAATAAGATGTTTGATGCCTTCTTGATAGAACTACTGGAATTCATCCTAAAGATAAACCTTTTTGTTTTTTCCAATAGGTTCTACTTGCAAGTTCAGGGCACAGCCATGGAGCGGCTTCTGCAGTGACATTTGCAAATCTGTTTCTCGGCAAATGGGAAAGGGAGACAGCTTTTAATGAGCATTTAAAAATACATTTACTGACCAGGTATTAACCTGGATGAGATATATTGACGATATATTGATTCTCTGGAAAGGAAATGAGAATACCTTCAAAGAATGTCTTGATGTCTTGAATGATAATCAAAACAACTTTAGATTAACAGACACCATGGGTATAAAGCTGAGAGTTTTCTGGCAGGTTTAAAAAGTGGAGATGTTGCTTATAGCAACCAATCAGATTCTAGCTATAATTTTGTAGAATGTACTAAATAAATGATAGCTAAAATCTGATTGGTTTTTCAAACCCGCCGAAAAACTCCCAGCTTGATACATTTACCCCCCATAAGTCAAGTGGAATTGCCTTCTTAGATATTACTATCAAGAACGGAGCCAATGGAAAACTTTGAGCAGACTGATTTGTAAAAGAACTGCGACCAATAGTATTCTGCACAGGAATAGTTTTCATTTTCCACCAGTGATCAAAAATATTCCCAAAGGTGAGTTCCCTAGATCAAGATGCAACTGCTCAAAATCACAGGATTTTGAAACTAGGGCAAATGAAGTGAGCCATAGGCTACTTAAGAGATCATACAGAAAAAGATTTACTAAAAGAACTCTAAAAGATAAAAAAAACAAGACCAAAATAGCCTAATTTACCGTACAAAGAAGAAAAAAGGAACATAAACAAATTTAGGTTTGTTCGTGATTTTTGTAATGAATGGAGGGAAATTCAATCTATTCTACAGAACAATTGGCCACTTCTATTGCTTGATGAAGTGTTGAGAAAGAATTTAGATGACAAATTAATTTTAGTTGGAGACAAGTGAGGAATTTTAGAGATCATTTGGTGAGAAGCCACTTCACCCAAAGAAAATTGAGAATACAGTGAGAGGGGTCGTATAACTGATGAGATTGTAAGGCTTGTTGCCATATGATTAAGGCCTTTGAATTTACAGACAAATATGGTGATAGACATCGAATTAATAATTACATTAATTGCATACAAAGGGTGTTGTGTATGTCTTGAAATGTCCATGTAATAAGATCTATTTTGGCAAGACAAATAGGGTTCTTAAACAATGTATCCTAGAAGATGCTGAATCCATCAGATACACACAACAAAACAAGGAGCGCTTTAGACAACTAACATCTGTGGTGAAACATTTCCTTTCAGATCATGATGACAATTTTTGTCACTTGAAATGTTTCCAGATAGAGAAAGTCAATTTGAGAACTAGAGAGGGAGATGTGGACAAAGAACTCTTACAAAGAGAAAACAAATGGATTTCTATGTCTACCCCTCAGGTTTCAATGAAAATAGCTATGGGAGTTTTCTGAATTAATAACATTTGACAAGCTAAGTCAAATATCTCAAAAATAATCTCAATGGTAATTTAAGTATAAACTCTGAAATCATAATAATCCCTGAGATGGGAATTAGAAACTGAATATATTATCTTATTTTGTCTTTCCATCTGCCTTGAGATACATGTTTGGATTTCCATTTTCTTCCTCTTTTGGGATTCCTTTGTGATGATACCTTTAAGATTAGAAAAGAACAATCAAAATAGAACTTTGTCCATTTTTGCCTTCCAATAGCCGGCTTTTTTTTCCTAATAATTAGGCAACCTTTTGATTATAAAAGTCAGCTGGGGAAAAAATGGTATTCCAGTTTCACAGTTCACAATAAGGTCCCTACAAAAAACATGTGAAAGGTATATGTAATTTTACTTCATTCATTACAAGGATATGAATAATTGGAATCATAAATGAAACCAAATATGAAGTCGATTATTTCCTGCAAAATATTATATTTTATATACGTTTTTATATCATTAGGAACTTACCATCCACTTTCAAACTTACCAGTGTGTTTCCTTTTTGCCAGTTAAAAGTCTAAACTACATGATGCCATGGGGAGAGTATATGTAATCTTACATTCATTTTTACAAGGATCCCAGAGATATAAAAAATTGGAATCTTATATATGGAGTGGATTTTTTTTCTTCAGAATTCCTATCTTTTATCTACTGAAGTAATTATGAGGCCTAGCCATGTGAGACAAAGTTACATTTTATGATGTCACATTATTTCAACATAAAATTGTAATTCTGTATGAGCAATATGCCAATGTTGAATTATGTTCACCCAAAAATTAGGGGAATATAAATATAACAGTAATTGGTGGTGTTCACTGTTTTTTTCTTATCTATTATAGATATCTTTTCAAACTTAAGCTTAAAACTGTAGCTTTTCACCAATATACACCTATTACACTTGCGTACACATTTATTACACTTTCTTGGTGATTCAACTAATGATTAGTTTCATGTGAACTTAAAAATATTTGAATGTACAGCAGTGAGGAGTTTAATACAAGAGGGATTAAGCAATCTTACTATTAAATAAAGTACATATTTTGGGAATGTTTGGGTGGTTTTTACTATTATATAACATTACATTTTGTTAATTCAAATAAATAACAATTTTCTCTTCTATCATGCTCTAATTCACTGTCACTAGGTTTACTCACATCTCACTGCTGTATGGGGGCCCTTTATTTTGTTATTTATATCATCACTGTTTTTATCACAGTTAATTCATGGGTGTAAAACTAAAACATGAATTGTAAGAAATCTAAAATTATAGTTTATTTCTTAAAGCTGGGATGCCTAGAAATAGGCATACTCAAGAAATATAACAATGCTATTGCATTGTATATATTTAATAATTATACCATCATACTTTACAAGAATCTACATGAGTATTCAGCATCAATTCCACTTATATCCACTCACACAATGACATACTTGTAAATTCACTGACTTACCTTTCTGCAAATAGATCAAAGCATCTATTTATTACATAAATGGAGAAAAACAGCGTGTTATAATTCTTATCAATCTCTAAGATTCTTATAAAACCTGTAGAAATATGTAAACCCTAATTATAAGACATATATATATATATATATATATATATATAGATATATATACAAGTTAACCCGTGCATGATACTTGTGCATTCTAGTATTAGTATTAGTAGTATTAGTGTTAGTATTAGTTTTTTGCTGACTTGTCAGTAGAGCGTGAGTAGTAATTTTTGGCGACTTGTTAGGAAGGCGTGAGTAGTAATAGTAGGTGTTTGCCAAGTTTTTAGGAAGGCGGGTAGCACAGTAATATACTACACATGTGTGTTCATGAGGTAAAATTACCTCACAAAATGATTTTGAGCCCTCAACTCGTAAATGTAGCCTTTACTACCCCTCCCACGGGGGGAAGGGGGTATGATGGAAGTTAACTGACTTCACTATTCTAATTTTTTTAACAAATAATGTCAGTATACCAAATTTCAGGTCATTCGGATGAGCCCTTTCTGAGAAAATAGTTTTTTCCACAGACACACACACTAACACACGCCGCTACACATGCAGGGGCGGATCTAGAAAATGTTTATTCCCCTGGGCGATGTTAGGGCCTGGCGATTTAGGCCCCGCCCCCTTTCTGACTTCTGAGGCTGCCAGGGGCTGCACAGTATGTGCAGGTCCGCTCGGCAGTGACAGGCAGGGACAGTGTGCTGCCCGGTTGCTCTGATTGTGTTTAAAACACAATCAGAGCAGCCGGGCAGCACACTGTCACTGCCAAACGGACCTGCACATACTGTGCAGCCGTCGGCAGCAAACCCCTGCTAGGGGGGGGGGGGCGATTGCCCCGATCGCACCCCCCTGGATCCGCCACTGTACACATGTGTGTTCATGAGGTAAAATTACCTCACGAAAATGAGTTTGACCCTCAACTCGTCAATAATGTCATTATACCAAATTTCAGCCCTTTTTGAGGTTTTTTTCCCACACACACTAAGAATTTAGTAGGTTAATTAACCCGTGCATGATACTCATGCATTCTAGTCAAATCAAGCTGCTTAAGGTGTTAAAAACTCCCCACTGTCACCCACTCCCAACTGTCACTTCTCCTTCAAGAAATATATAGGTCAGTGTATAACTCTGCCCAGCAGGTGGCGCTGCAGCTTGTTTTTTTTTTTCACACACGCCACTAGGCATTTATATAGTAGATTATAAGGGCACATTCGTGCCCTTATATTAAGGTTGCATCTAATAAATTACATTCTGCCATTAGAAATCTGTGAGAGGGGGAGCATTGTGTTTGAGGGGCTACATTTTAAAAAGTATTAAAGCTATTAAACTGAACCGTCCATAGGTGCCGCACACCAATTTTCAGAATAAAAGAATAAAAAATGTCAAATTTGGAATAATCTAAAGTTTAAAATCTCGCTGTTTTTTTTCACTTCCTGTTTTGCAAAAGTCACCGTTTTTCTGTTTTTTTGGGGAGAGCGTAACTCAGTATACAGGAGGTCTAAAGACTTGGGGGTAAATGTATCAAGCTGCGATTTTGCAACTCCAGCGATTTTCTTCGTAGAGTTGAAACTCGCCGATGTATGAAGCTGAGTTTTTATACAAAATCACCAGAGTTCTGCTTCTGTCAAAATCGCTACTTGCAAAATTGCCAGAGATCAAACTCACCACTGTTTGCCACTGCAGCTATACAAGTCTCCAATTTATGAAGCTGCGAGTTAGCAAACTCAGGAGAGTTTGCTTCTAAACACGCCAGATACAACACGCTGCTTGATAGCAGCGTGTTGTATCAACACATCACTGTTACACTGCCCTTGCAGTGTTAAAAAGTGAAAGAACAGATAAAAGTTAAAAAAAAAAAAAGCGTGAGGTCCCCCCACTATTCAAGCTTAACCCTAGTGCTGCCTGACTAGTGCTGGTCCCGTGAAAATCGGGGAAAAATTTTGCGTGGGGTCCCCCCAATTTTCACTTTACCAGCACTAGGCAAACCAGCCAGGGTTGGCAGCACTATAGCAGGGGGACGCGCGGCAGGGGTCCCCCTGCCATAATGACTAACCAACCCTAGACTGTTCAGCGCTGGGCTGGATTCCCTAGGGAGTGGGGTCCGCTGAAAAAAACGAGCGGGCCCCCCGCCTAGAAAGAACCAGCCCAGTGCTGCTAGCACTAGGGCTCTTCCTACTACCCCTGGGCTGTGGGTAGTAGGGTAATACGGCGCTAAATGGTTAAAAAAAACAAACTGACACCAATTTTGTTTGTGGAACTACAAGTCCCAGCCAGCCAGTTTGCCCTAAAAACTCTGGCCATGCTGCTGCTTGTATAACTACAAGCACCAGCATACCCACGGCAGCCAGGGCATGTTGGCACTTGGAGAACCACAAGTGCCAACATGCCCTGATATTCCTGGCTTGCTGGGCCCTGTAGTTCCACAAAGAAAAACGTTAACAAAACAACAACACCCTCATACAAACCACACATATTTATTAAAAATAAAAACCCCACAATAAAGACACTAACCACCCTCTTTTTAACCACAACTATTTAATAAAAAAAAAAAAATTACCAATGATGTCTTCTTTCTTGATCCAATGTTCCTGGCTTGCCCCAGTCCCTTATTATTTGTACATCCATCTTGAGGGCTTGCCCCAGTCCCAGCCATTTGTACCTCCAAAATCGATTCTTTGCCAACTGGAACACTTCGCCCAGAAGGGGCACATATTTGTAATATCCCGAATCTTTAGTCTTGATTGAAGCTCAAAAAACAAACAAACCAGGAGCCGCCGCAAACACCTCCTACCTAGTAGGAGGTCCGTTCCGCAATGCTCTTACGCTGTTTGCGTAAGAGCTAAGTACTGTATTATGGCATTTTCCCACGCTAGTGGGGAAATCACATATTACTGTATTTAGCGCTTACGCAATTAACGTAGCACATTGCGCATGCGCTACGCTACTTGCGTAAGCTGTAATACAGTAAATACAGCGTATGCAAGTAGCGTAGCGCATGCGCAATGCACTACGTTAATTGCGTAAGCGCTAAATACAGTAATATGTGATTGCCCCACTAGCGTTGGAAAATGCCATAATACAGTACTTAGCTCTTACGCAAACAGCGTAAGAGCCTTGCGGAACGGACCTCCTACTAGGTAGGAGGTGTTTGCGGCGGCTCCTGTTTTTTTTTTTTGAGCTTCAATCAAGACTAAAGATTCGGGATATTACAAATATGTGCCCCTTCTGGGCGAAGTGTTCCAGTTGGCAAAGAATTGATTTGGAGGTACAAATGGCTGGGCCTGGGGCAAGCCCTCAAGATGGATGTACAAATAATAAGGGACTGGGGCAAGCCAGGAACATTGGATCAAGAAAGAAGACATCATTGGTAAGTATTTGTTTTTTTTTATTTTTATTAAATAGTTGTGGTTAAAAAGAGGGTGGTTAGTGTCTTTATTGTGGGGTTTTTATTTTTAATAAATATGTGTGGTTTGTATGAGGGTGTTGTTGTTTTGTTAACGTTTTTCTTTGTGGAACTACAGGGCCCAGCAAGCCAGGAATGTCAGGGCATGTTGGCACTTGTGGTTCTCCAAGTGCCAACATGCCCTGGCTGCCGTGGGTATGCTGGTGCTTGTGGTTATACAAGCAACAGCATGGCCAGAGTTTTTAGGGCAACCTGGCTGGCTGGGACTTGTAGTTCCACAAACAAAATTGGTGTCAGTTTTTTTTTTAACCATTTAGCGCCGTATTACCCTACTACCCACAGCCCAGGGGTAGTAGGAAGAGCCCTAGTGTTATCAGCACTGGGCTGGTTCTTTCTAGGGGGGGGTCGCTCGTTTTTTTCAGCGGACCCCACTCCCTAGGGAATCCAGCCCAGCGCTGAACAGTCTAGGGTTGGTTAGTCATTATGGCAGGGGGACCCCTGCCGCGCGTCCCCCTGCTATAGTGCCGCCAACCCTGGCTGGTTTGCCTAGTGCTGGTAAAGTGAAAATCGGGGGGACCCCATGCAAAATTTTTCCCCGATTTTCACGGGATTTCAACACGCTGGAAAACTCGCAGTTTGATACATTTACCCCTTGGGGTTTGTTTTATAAGAAAGCTATTAGGGCTGAGGAGTGCCTTTAAGGGGTTTAAAATTTTGACAAAGTTTTTTTACAATTTGGTAAAATATGCCCCATTTTAAAGATAGGGGATTTTATAACGTTGCACATGTCAGTTAGAGGTTTGTGCTGGGTGTACTCAGACTGGCTTCACTTGAGAGTACAAACATGGCTGAGGGATTTTCATCTCTGAGCTGAAGAAATGACACAAAATTTCTAGTCACAGGGGGGGCGGATTAGTGTTTTGGGGATATGGGAGGGGCACCCTGCAGTACTATTAGCCCAGGCACTGCTCTCAATTGAGAGTTTAATCTCTCCCTGAGACAGCTGTTGGTGAATCTATTGTAAACCTCCTGCCCCTCAGTGACATCAGTTAATTTATTCAAAAGTGCTTTGTGGTACTTGTACTGATCACACTCAGTAGTAATCACAGCGGGGAGTAGATGTGAGGTATCTGGACATTAGCATCTGACATTTCCCTCTTTACAAGTGACATATACTGGAGAGAAGCTGCAGATAATCTATACACACCCACTTCTCATTGCCTGCTGTGGGCTGTGTATTACTCATTGGTTCGTCAGCAGAATGTAGTGTTTTCACACACACTGCTCCTTCCCAGTGTTGTGCTCTACTGCTGTTTGAGAACTCTGCTACTGAAACCATGGAGTGTTACCTCACAGCTGATCTGACAGTCCGTTTCATCACTTCCTGTCTTGAAGGACTTTTCTGTCAGAATCGCTGTAAAAGTCTGTCTGCTTTCACTGGTGACCAGCATCAACAAGGACTCAAGTTTAAGGACTGGGGAGGTTACAGTGCTGCAGGTGCTGGTGGGAAGCACATAAGTACATGCTGCACCACATTTCTGACTGCCAGAACATGCATGCATACATATTGCACGCCGCCACTGACTGCCAGAATATATATGCATATGTACCGCACACCGCTACTGACTGCCAGAACATGCATGGATAGATACTGCACGCTGCCACTGTCTGCAAGAACATACATTCCTACTGCACCCCACCACTGTTTGTCACAACATACATACTGCACCCTATCACAGCCTGTCATAACGAACATACATACATGCTGCACCCTATCACTGCCTGCCAAAACATACTTACATACATACTGCACCACATTTCTGCCTGCAAGAACATATATTCTGTACCCCACCACTATCTGCCACAACAGACAGACAGACCCTACCACTGTCTGCCAGAACATACATATTGCATCAATGGCTGCCAGTACATACATACTTCATCCCATCACTGTCAGCCAGAACATGCATACTGCACCCCCACCACTGTCTGCCAAAACATACATATGCACTAGGTTTAGAGGAAATCTGAGGAAAAATTACTTTATCAAAACAGTAGGGGACAGATGGGATAGGCATCTAACAGAGGTGTTAGAGGCTAATATAGTAGAACAATGTAATCACTCTTGTTTATTAGGGATTAAGAAGAACCACTTGGCCCATCTAGTATCCACTATTTTTAACTGCTGTGAAATTCTAAGTTCATAAATTTATTATCAATATTTTCACTTTACAAAAGCCATGAAATACCTTAGACAAAAAACCTTACAGTATAACATGTCCAATTAAGGTTCCTTATACACAATCTACAATGTAAGAAAATGATTGAAACTCTTCAACTCAAACTGCAAAAACCAATGAAATTACGACGATTACGGCAGAAACCTTACTGGACGTGTTCCTTGCGCAATACAGACATGGTATGATATCACATCCTGTGGTTAGCTGCAGATTCAGCACTATCATGGAGTGAGATTGCTGTCACTCTAAAATGGTGGAGCTGCTAATTCACAGATTTGTGTGTTCACTGGAATACACACATAAAGTAGTAGTACATTTTCTTAGTTTACCTTTATCGTAGTTTAGGGTCTCTGTGTCTTAGAAAGGGACAGTAGAATAACTTCATAAAAAAACTACAAAATAATATATTTGAAATACATTTAAATGGTAGAGAAGCCTCTGCTTAGTTTGGTTATCAGTTAGCAAAGTTTGCCATTACATTCCCTTACAAGGCCTAAGCTGACTTTTAACAACAATTCAAGGATACATAAAGCTAACAAGACTTAACTAATGAAATATTTCCAGGTAAACTGCTCAGTAGTGTAAACTGAATGCACAGAGAGCACCAGAACAAAGCTGCAAGGGGTATATACATAAAATAAGAATATGTTCCCACAGCAAAAGAAAAATAAAAACAAGTCTATTTTAATATAATAATAAAGGATATTGAGTGTATTTATTAATAAAGTAAAAACTTCATGCAAATGGATTGGCAACAATACAAAGTATTTTAAACGTGCAGCGAGTGCTCAAATCAGTATATACAGATAGACACAGATGTTAAAATTGCTCAGAGAAAATTAAGGAACCAAAATCAGTCCAGCTGTGGTAAAAATTCTCAATTGGATAAGGTCTTATTGCAGAAGTAACCAGCTGGTTTACCAAATCCTCAGTTAATAAGTGTACTGATGCTCAAACTTCAGTTATGCACTAGTAAATACTAAATCCTCAATATGAGGCTCTGTTCAGCCAAATCTCGGTACATTCACAAATCAGGCTCTAGTATGTAGCTCCAAATTTGCATCCACACTTATATAAATTACCATCCATAAATCAGGACTAAGAGGGATGGCTGTGGGAACAATCATCTGTATATTCCAGTGAACACACAAATCTGTGAATTAGCAGTTCCACCATTTTGTGAGTGACAGCAATCTCACTTCATGATAGTGCTGAATCTGCAGCCAACCACAGGATGTGATGGCATACCATGTCTGTATAGCGCAAGGAACACGTCCATTAAGGTTTCTGCCTTAATCGTCGTAATTTCATTGCTTTTTGCAGTTTGAGTTGAAGAGTTTCAATAGTTTTCTTACATTGTAGATTGTGTATAAGGAACTTTAATTGGACATGTTAAACCGTAAGGTTATTTGTCTATGGAATATATATATATATATATATATATATATATATACACACCCCTTCACACACTTTAGGTTTGCCACCAGTTATTGAATACAGGCAATAGTACCCCAATATACTGTCCCACACTGGCACACAAGGCTTCTGGCTACCCACAGGCTAGTAAGGCCCACACCAGCAAACAAAGGGTTAACTCTTCACACCTCCAGACTGTTACACAGATGTAAATGCAAGCACACACTAGGCTTGTTAGTCAAATGTATCAACAAATCACACACAGCAATCAAAGGGTTAACTTGGTTGATCTCTATTCTTCTTAACTGGCTAATGGATTCATTAGAGTATCAAGGATACCACTTACTAAATTTATAGCTTAATATACAAAGGTACAGGACATTCAAATATAAAAAAAATAATTAATAAACAATTTACATAACATACACAAGCAAATCAGTTTAAAATAAAAGGGGTAACATAAAGAGTATAACTTACATGAGTTGTATTATCTGTGGGAAATTGACTAGGAAGATGGACAGCTTATCAAAGTGGATTGATGTTCTCAAAAGACTGATAATTTGCCCCTTCCCAACACAGGTTTTTTAAGCAAAATGAAATGGGACGGTCTTCACATCGGCAGTGTTAATGCTAATGGGGGGCAGTGATGTCCTCTGGGTGTCATTATAGTTTGCTAGCAAATATTCCCAAAGTTTTGACCTTTGAGTAATTCTTCACAAATATATGCCAGAGACATCACTCCCCCTTCAATAAACCGATCATAATCTCCCGCACATTTGAATTCCAAACATGCTTGAATTATGTGACATACCTTTCCCAAAGATATGTGATTATAACTGTTCCCAGATACTGCCAGTACCTGCCATTCACAACCCCTTGAGATATCTGCTCCTCAGTATGGAGTGACGCCCAGATTTCCCAAAATATGAACTATAAAGACATTTTCCTTTGAAGCTCATATTTCTATATACCTGTATAGGCCTTCAAATGCTGCCTCTGGCTGCAAGGATGTCCAACTGTGATCGGCCCCACAAAGACTATTCAGGTGTCCAAAAACTATCTTGTGGCAGGATATAGCTCACAACAGAAGCCCCTTGAAGTTGCTACAGGTGAAACTGCTATCTTCTAACACTGGGGTATGCAGAGCCACCAAATACACACACACATACATACACACACACACACACACACACACACACACACACACACACACACACACACACACACACACACACAGACTCTCTGGCTTCACATTTTACACTTTAGTAGCTCAACTTATCAATGGATTCATTTGATAAACCATATTTACACTGCAGTTATGATTTAGGCCTTATTCCCCACAATTATGTTATGGGTTAACCCTTATAAATAACTGTAAGTTCTCCCTGTTCACGACATACACACACACATGTGATAGATAGATATATATATATATAAAAATAATCTTAACTACCTTAAGTGGGTGGAGACCTTGTCATTACCCAGTACCATGAATTGCTCCACAGCTACTCAAGAAGTCAGTCACATTAATACTATCAATATGTGGGAACATTGGATAAACCTCAGATAAACCTCTTAAAACAAAAAGTATTTTACTTCATTTTTCCACATGAAATACATTTATTAGGATCTTATTAATGTCTACTGTACATAAGAGATGTTGTTACAATTGCTCCTGATTGAAAACCGCTGTTCTAGCATGCATGCACAGTCATCATCACTAGCAATCAGCACTAACAACAGCTCTCTAGCATTTGCTAGTGACAAAACTGAAATAGAAGTACCATAGAGATGCCCAAAACTTGAATCTAATGCTGCTGCATGCTGCATGTGCTTGAGCTTTGCCCCCTTATTGTACATTGAGTATGGGCATACGCCCATTCCCCTCCCCATTCCGCCCCTGAAATCATAGACTATAGCAGCATTCTCTGGCATATGCTCCAGTTCTGGACATGCACAGAGCAATTTTATGCAAAATGCGCAATGTATCGATATTTACGCCCCATACTGAATCAGGCTCTAAATCACAGAGACAATATAAAATTGCCTACTATTGGTATGCTACATGGAAAAGCAGGCAGTATTTTCCCTGCCAGCAAAAAGCTAAAACTGTGTTGCTCTCCTTGAAGTGAAATTTGTCTGGATGCAAATTTCATAAAATCAGAATTTTATTTCCACACAAATAACATTAATTATATGCATGGCCGGACTGGGACTAAAAATCAGCCCTGACATTTAAAGTACACAGGCCCACCTTAGGTTCCAGCAAGAAAGAAACTGTTTGCCGAAAAGGGCATTTTCACATTGTGTTGGGGATGGGGCATTGATGCATACATTATAATAAAACATTACATTTATCACGCCCTCCCAGCCACATCACGTCACCCCCCCAGATACATTATGACACTCTCAGTCTACTATACTTATCTATGATTCTGGTGCTGCTGACATCCATCAGGGTGGGAGCTTCCTGTACAGTGAGCAGGGAAGCTCTTAGTCTCACGAGATTACCGTGAGACTTAGAGCTCCTCCGCTTGCTCTGCAGACTGTGTCCTATCCAGGGACTGGGAGTAGCTATCCGCTCCCTCCTGCTAACCAGAGCTGGAATAACGCTCGGAGGGGCTGGGTATTTAAGACAGGGGGTCCCTATTATGTAACATGGTTATCATTTTAGACAAATGTTAGACAAATACACAGGCAATACTGTGTGCAATACTGTTAGTTGCACGCAGCTCTGCCTTCACAAGCAGTACAGTGTGAAGTGGGACATACCCCCCAACTGTCCTTGTAGTCGGACCAAAACTCACTAAACTAGACAGTCACCAAAATTAGGGACAATTGGCAGACAGTCCTGCTATCTCCTACCTGTTATTGTCACTTTCACCACCTGTGGCTGCTGGTGTTTTTAGTTGCTGCTTGTCTGGCTCCTGGAATGTTGAAGGCCCTATTTGGAAACAAAATGGGTAAATGTAATTTAGAAAACTCCAACCAGCCCTGATGTTTAATCAATACAACCCATGTTTTATAATTACGCCTCCCTCCAGCCTCAACATTGAAATACTAGTATTCACACTTAATTTCCTCTCCCCCCATGTGCAATCCCCCCCCCCCCCGTTTTCTGTGTGGCCTCATTCCCCCCTCCGTTTTCTGTGTAGCATTCTTTCTCTCCCTCCCCCGTTTTCTGTGTGGCATCCCTTCTCCCCCCGTTTTAGTGTGCTTACCTTCTCATCTTCTTTTCTCTTATTGTTTCTGTCTTCTTTCTTCTCCTGTCGGCTCCTCAGGCAGCGTGCAGGAACCGGCCAGTTTGAAAGTGCAGTGCTTCGTGCGGCACATGTACTCTGGTGGCTGGTTCCTGGGGAGGAGCTAACCACCATGAAGCCCGTCACTGATAGTTTGTCGGTATCGGTGCACGCACTGTGCGATGACTGCCCGAGACCTGGCCCATCTGACCATCGGCCCTTCTGGCATTTGCTAGAAGTGCCAGATGGCCAGTCCGGCCCTGATATATGACAAGTTTGGTTCATTCACTCTAATATTAAAAAAATGAATCTCATAGTGGTGATGCATGAGGTTTATGACGGTTTTTGATGTCATGCTTCAATTTACAGACATTAAAAAAGACAATCCTCAGTCCATCTTGAAATACATTTAAAAGTGGTATTCATTCTTACCTCTTTCATTAGAGTAACAAGTGAAAATCACAAGTCTTACTGGTTGAAACCTAGGGCATGTACAGACAGCAGAAAAGTTTTACAGTAGTAAAAATATATTCTAATTAGTGGATTATTTTTATCTGTAACTAGCAATGTTACTAGATAATGTTGTTTGTGTGCATGTAACACTGGGATGTGCAGAGCCACCGAATGCACACACACGCACACACACACACACACACACACACACACACACACACACACACACACACATATATATATTTCAACAAGACATATTGTGAATATTTGTTTTGTATACATTGCAGAACTTTACAGTTATATGTAGTTAAATTGATCATTTCATTGTTCTGTTCATATGTTACCATTTTGCAATGTGTTGCTATAATGAAATATCTTAAATCATTAATACTGTTTGCGTGTAGTACAGGTTATATCCACTTTAGGGATGCTAGAAAATTTGAAAAGAGTAGGGAGAAAGTCATACGCCCATATAGATAAAAGCTATTTGTTACCTTTGTATTAGTTAAATGGGCAATTATTTTAATATTAGAATAGTGCTATTCCTTATTTATTTATTATTAATTGCTACTGAATTCTGATCTATAGTTATGTACTGGAAAACCCTAGTTAAATGAAAACATTAAAATCCATAGCCAGCTAGACAGCTTGAACTAGACACAGGCATTATTCGGATAGACATAAAAAAGTGCCCCCCTTCAAATATGTTACCAGTCCCCTACTGAAAAGCATAGGATGGAGCCTCAGCATCCCTGGGCTGTAGGAATTAGGGTATTAGGTATAAATTGTGGCCCTGTGGTGACACTCAATGATCCCATTATATTTGGGAATGGGTCACTCTCGCTCCTCCATTTTACTAATATATAATAATTACAATAAATTAAATAGAACACTGACACAAGTGTTAATTACATACAGAACTAATGTATATTCAGGCTGTTATACAACAGCAATCACATAGTGTGACTTCTAATGACTGAGGCTTACTTTAGCTGGTCACATTATTTTCAGTGTGACCATTCATTTTAAGTAATATTGAATATGGCACTCTGTTCCACTGTAAGCTCTTGATCTTTTTCTATGTGCTCCTCAAGTTCAGTACAATTACTGAAATGTAGCTGAAATGTGATACTTTTACACTAATTGTTTTTTCTCTTTGTCAACTCACCAACTACACTAATTTGCGTACTTTTCATCCATCTCCAATTTTTGCATCCATGGTGAGCAATCTACAATTGAGCCTTCAGATCTCCATTTAATGAATGGGAAAACTCTGCAATGACCAAATAAATAAAATATAT
Source organism: Mixophyes fleayi (assembly GCF_038048845.1). Lineage (NCBI taxonomy): Eukaryota > Metazoa > Chordata > Amphibia > Anura > Limnodynastidae > Mixophyes > Mixophyes fleayi. The sequence goes on from NC_134402.1 coordinate 261,466,692, forward strand.
TTACTACCACATATTCAATTTCTAGATTTTACAGGTAATCTTTACTTCTGAATTGTGCTTCTATGATTTACCTGGTTTCTAAAACCATTGTTGGTTAACTAAGGAAAGTTTGTTCACTCAGTAAGTCTAAAGCTATTCCATATTATTTGTGACATACCTACTGTCTGCTAATGTCCCCTGGGTGCACGTGTCTCCAATTTTCACATTGCAATATTTACAAACATCTCCATCAAAAGAGGAACTACAGTTACTGTTGGAAGTGTAGCTGCTATGAGGCCTGCAGAAAGGGGGTATGGTGGTTGGAGAAGCTGCATCCCCTTCATCTGTGGTATTTCTGACTTTTAGCAGTGCTATAGATGAGTGGATGAGGTAAGTAGAGAGAGCAGATGCTCCAGGCACAGTTTGCTATTCTGGTCTTGCACTGGGTCTTGAGCAGCTACAATGAAGTCATATTTGCCTTGCAGCTCAAATGAGACTTCACTATGGATGCCCAGCCCTTGTAGATGCTTAGAAGATCAGAAACAGAGCCTCCTGGACCAGCATCACTGAGGGCTTTCCTAAATTTAGTATGCGGCATATTAATCCCTTGATCTCCCACTTTGTAGTGCATTGATGATAATGGTGGTGCTTATAAATATAATATTTAATTGACACAGAAGTCTTACAAATTGTAGAAAAGCTTAAATTCATGAAATATAAGAAAGTACATACTGTACAGTAAGATATTTTGTTATTTCAAGTTAAATATAGTTGTCACATTCCTGTAGCTAAACCATTTCTCTCAATTTCAAAGGTTTTTTTTATTGATTGTTCCAAAAATGTTTTCATTGCTGCTATCAGCTCTTCTTTCATTATATTGTTTTTCATTAATGCCCAGACTGATTCTCTTTGGTTTAAACCTATAATTAAAAAAGCTGCAGAGGTGTTGTGCTTTGGGTCATTGTTTTTTAAAAGAAAGTGACCTGAAGTCTACAAAACCAGGCATACCGGGAAAAAACTTATAGATGATTTATTCTTGGAAATACAGCTTATCCATAATATCTGCAGATGGAATTAAAAATGTTCTCATTACAAATAATCTGAAATTTTAATTCTGCAGTGGGGACTCTATTCTCACAGAATATTCTAATGTATCTTAACAATATTAACACATAACAATAGTATTTTCTTAATTTGCAGAGCACTTACTGTAATTTATCCAAATCTTTGTGACATTGTGCCTTTCACAGACATTTACAGTTGTTCCTGAGCCAATCCAAGACTTTTCCCTTTTCCTAGGGAAAGGACAAATCAGAATCAGTCACATATGTTGCTAAACAATTGGATACAGGCCATCTGCTGAGGTACAGTATAGATTTTCTAACAGGTATTGACACTATGGGCCTAACAAGTTGCATGTTAAAATGTGCATAGAACGTGAGTGTACCTAGGGCCACATTATAATCTAAATGGATTTCAAGATGTTTCGATTTGAACCTTGGTTAAAAGTACGCTTGTGTATTTGTCATATGGTAACAAACAGGGCAAACTGCAGGACAAGCACAGACATATGTGCAATATAAAGTCCTTGTCATGAATCAAGGTCTTAGCCCTGTTTATGCTATTCGGTGGTATCATATCACCATGCATCTCCCTCCTGTCAGAATGCAGCATTCTAAATACAGGGATAAAACGTGACTTCTGTCTGCTGTACTGGAGGCTGCCATCTTGGGTAAGACATTTTGCTACATCCTGCTTATTCTGAGCACCTGACTTGATTCACCAATTAGCTCGTTCTGCAGACTATAAAAGTTACCCCCTACACTCAGCTAATTACCAGTGCAACACTTTCCTAGTTCCTGATTCCAGCTTGTTACTGTTGCTGTTTGCTTGCTGCTTCATTATGCCTGCTACTGTACAGATTTCAGCCATTAACCCTTTGTGTGAATTCAGATTCATTCCGCCAGCTGTAATACAGACTTAGGCTATTATATCTTAGTGTGGATTTAGCTTAATTCTGTACAGATTCCAGCTGTCACCCCTTGTGTGGATCCTGCTCTCTTCAGCCTATTCCTGTCTCACCTACAGGCTATTTGGGGTGGTAGGTTGCTACTCTGAGTCTTCCAAATTCTGGAGCCATCTCTGGGTACTGGGTTCTAGTTCCAGGATTGTCTCAGATTCTGAGACTGCCCAGGCAAGTTCCAGGCTTATACAGCTCAGGAGGTAGTCACCTCTAATAAACAGCTGCCTGAGTTCTGAGCCTTCCCTGTCCCAGGTTTGGTACTATATTCATCTGAGTTTCTGGATCCTTGGAGGTACTGAGTCTCTGGCTGTGGGTTCAGTCCCTCTGTTCCTACGTCCAGGTTCCAGTCCTCCAGGTCCATATTGCAGTCATTTATTTCAGTACAGAGTCGAGTTCAGCATTCTTCCTCCTAGGATCTGGTGTACAGGAGTAGAGCACAACCTCCATGAACAAGACCTTCATTCGGCCTCCTTCATCCCTGTCACAGCTAGTCCCAATGGTCCCGAGATGGATCCCAGAAATCCTATTGCCGTGACAGTCCCATCAGAAAGCTTGGGGGGAAAAGAGTAAAAGAAATTACCAACTCATAATATTTTTTCGTTTTTGACATTAAATATATAAATCAGGATGTTCTAAATGCATATTGGATATACAATCCATTTTTATACTTGTACTTGCATACACACTTCTGTGCTATCATGTGGCATGCATACTCAGCACTTGCACCTGTCTTGTAGCTTGAACAAATGATACGGCTAAAAAATACGCACTTAAGAGAAACTGTGATTTTAAATTGGCCCCAGCTTGCCACACCCTAGCACCACACTTCCTTTACATTGCCTATTTTTATCCGCACCTTCCCTCCCCCATTTCAACCTTCAAGTCATAGGCAATAGTAAGTGTCATTTATGTTCAGACATGAATGGCATGCTTTTGCATTCATTGATGTAAAGTCCATTTCTGAGCATGCCCAGAAATATTTCACGCAAGGTATGGCACACAAAGGGATTTATATCCAAAGATGAATCAAGCACTATATGAGAGGAGATAAAGAACTTGCTCTCAACCTTGACCGGAAGCCTAAGAAATATTGTGGAATGCTCAGAAATAATGAAAAATATTAAGGACACATTGAATGGAATGCTCAAGAGAGATAGCAATAGTAATAATGGGATTGCAGTTGTGGTTTTAAATTTTTAAACATTATTCAAATCTGTTCCTAAAGAACTGTAAGTGGCTGGAAAATAGGTTTGCAATCAGTCTGAAGGATGGATATTATTGAATTCTGGATGTATTTCAATGATGTGATATATTTTTATTGATATTGTGATTGTATTCAATAAATTTATTTACATAGTGATTAAAGTTAATAGACATTTGTTAACAGTATTTTTTTCCTCAATAATAACATTATGAAGGGGTACATCATTAATTGGTTCATTTTTTTGTTGTATGGGCATTTTATGCAATGATATGGTATACCAGATATATTTATCAACTTATAGCAGTTAATAATGATGGAGTTTGTATATTTTATATGCAAATATAAATAAACGCAAATTTTTGAAATAACACCACCAACACTGAGCTGGTTCTGATCCAGGGTAATAATGAGAACTATGTGGGACAATAAAAAAAAAAAATAGTATGCCCTTGTCCTTCAAGATTCTACCGGCTATGAGCTGAAAAGCACTGGGCTCTTTCCTGCACCAGTTGGCCATGAGGATTAAGTTAAACTCTAATAAATAAAATTGTGGCACTACATTTTCCATTATGCACTTGCAGCCAACTTGTTGAACTACGAGTACCAGGATGCCCATGGCTGGCAATGCCTGCTGTGGATCATGCAGTTTCATAACAACTCTAATAGTTAAATATACACACTCAAACTTTTATTGACACAAAGACACACCAAAACCCCCTCTTTAACTACTTTATTAAACAGCAAAATATCTATTTTTTTCTAGATGTAACGAAATAGCAATCTTCTTTGCAGAGTCTTCTTTACTACATAAAACCCCAATAACTGGTTTCTGTGTCATTCCTCTGGTGCTGTGGTAGCTCACTGCCACTCAATCCTTATGATATGCACTGTAGAAATAAAATAAAAACACTATTATTGAAAGTTAACTACTTAGATTGCAACACAGACTCAGAGTACACTATTCACAATTTACAGGATGGAATAATACCTGTGCAGCCAATCCCAAACTTTTTCTCACAAGCCACTAGTGATTGGTTACAGTATGATCCAATGCATTTAAAAACTGACAAATACAACATGCAGGGCTATTCTAATTTGACCGGCAGAATACGAAAAATAGTGGAAAATGCTGTCAGAAAAGTAATTTCCTCTGTTAATAAATGGCTGATCTAAAAGTTTTTCTATATGAGGTTGATAAACAGAAGTATGTTTTATCACCAACTCTTACAATAGGCTAGACTGCACTGGTACCCTTTTACAAGCATCTGGGCCTATGTGTGCTATAGCACCCTTGTGTCCTGGAATATACAAGGCTCAATTTTCTCCACCATAGTACCTCACTGGTTTACCCCGGTACGATTCAAAATAACTGTTTAATTTGGCTTATACATAGTCACTGACAGAGTGGACTACCATGGTTTTATGGGTTAACTTGACAGGTTACAGTGTGATCCAATGCATTTAAAGACTGACAAAATACAGCATGCATGGCTATTCTAGAAAGCACTGCAGCCCTATACCATGTATCATCTCAAGCATCACAGACTATAAAAAAGAAAGCCCATATTAAATGACACTATGACTGTCTAGGTGTACGTTAGTGCTGTACTAAAGCAGCAATAAATAAAGAATACAAAGTTGAGTTTTTTCCTCAGTGCACAAACATCTTAATAAGATTTCATTGAATGCATAAGCGCAGTAAATAATATAGAATTTAGAGCTTTGAGTAAGTTGCACGTAAGGTCCCCTATGCCTGGAGAGGCAACTGATTTACAGAAAGTGCATTGAAATATAAGTGCAGCAGGCTCCCTGGAGATATGTCCTATTAGGAGTAGGTTGCATCTCCAGATTTATCTGTAAGGAAGCATATCTTTTGTGTCTACTCAAGCTGTGGTATAAAGAAATACAGTGTTGAAGATCATCATCAGCATGTGTGTTTAGTAGTAAAAAAAAAAGTTTAATATAAAAAAATGAATAAATGTAAACTTACCACATTGAAGCCAACAAAAGGATGTGCCAGGTTGGGCTGGTCCCACTTTAACAATGGGACTAGCATGGGGTTCCCTGTCATAATGGAAACCAGCCCCAACCTAAGCTGGCATAGGGATGAATTCTCCCAGAGAAAAACAGCCCGCGCTGAATAGCAATGGGTCTCAGCCCAAGAAAATTTTGCTGGCAAGGATGTGAACAAAAATAATTTTATTTTCATATTTGGTGGACATTGCCTAATATTTAATCCTTTTAGAGGAAAGTGTAATCTTAAACTGATGACATTCTACAAACAAATAGCCATCTGACTCCCGGCTCAGCTCTTTTATGCCTACCAATTTACAATCTTAATTGATGACCACATAAGTTAGTATTTTTGGTTTTTATGTGATAGCCAAATATTGCAAACATCTCTCATTTCCCCTCATACAAACCAGGAAACAATCATGGTTTATAGCATCTAAAGCAAAGACCACTTGATTACTACATGGCAGAAGAGATAAATAATCCCAAAATTCACAGAAACATTTTTTAGCTATGATTCAGTGAACAAACCTTGGGTGGCACACTGGCACTTGGGGGTTGAAATGATCTTGGAACTAGGCCTCAAGCATGATCGCTTATTGACAACTAGGGTCACACTTCCAACACTCCTACCCCCTTTTTATTCATTTCCACACCCTCCCTGTCCAAAGTTTAACACCACACAAAATAATACAAATGGTAAGAAAAGATTAATTGTAGAAATTAGCTTTAACAATGCATTGTATTATTACATATTTTGACAATATCTTTTTGAAGCAAAAAAGTTTATAAAACAAAACAAACATGTTGCTATAGATAGTATTATATATACATATGGAAATTTGAAGTAATCGAGGCATTATTTATATAAGCTGAGCAAACAGTATGAATGTACTACTAAACTTAATAAATGCATATTTGCAGAGACATAATATGCAAATGCAGGTATGTAGATCTACAACTTTTTGACACTTATGACTCCTTATGACTGAAGTGTACCCTGGAGATGAAGGAGTGTTCTATTGCAGGCTGAGTACAGTGAGGGTGTGTTCTTGCAATTGCATCCAATTGTGTAACAATTCGTACCCGGACAAAGATGCAGATAGGGCAGCAAAAGTAATTTTATTTATAGGTGGTCAGGGGCAGAGGTAAGTAGCAGGTGTAAGTAGCAGATGATGACGATGTAGATCACTGAAACTAGCAAACCACTTGTAATAAATATTTCCAAATGATTATCAGATGCTTATTGACAGGGGCGTCGAGAAGGGGAGGGGGGTGGGCACTAATTACCTGGGCCCGGCAGGCCAGAAGGCCTGGGCCAGCACTGCAGGCAACAAGCCCCCCACCCCTTCACCTGGCCAAGAGGGGGCAGGGCTAACAGGGAGGGGCAGGGCTAGTAGGGGCGACCCTGTCAGTAACAGACTGTCACTGAATTAATAGAGACAGGCAGCCAGGCAAATATCCAACTTCTGCCAGGCTGCCTGTCATTTCAGAGCACGGCCGCAAAACTATCAGCCTCTGCAGATGAGGTGAGTACAAGGGACTGGGGGGTTGGGGTGTTATAGCCTAGCTTTGTGTATATATGTGGAATTGTGTGTGTATGTATATGGCAGTATGTATGTGCATGGCAGTTTGCATGTGTATGGAATTATGTATGTGTGACATTTTGTATGTGTATATGGCATTATGTATGTGTATGTATATGGTATTGTGTGTGTATGTATATGGCATTGTGTGTATGTATATGGTATTGTGTGTGTATGTATATGGCATTGTGTGTATGTATATGGAATTGTACATGTAGGTACATGGCACTGTAACGATCTGTTTACAGTATACTGCTTTGCCTGGCAGTCCCTGCCTCCTGGACATTTGGACTTTACTATTTGTTCATTTTGTGTGTTTCTTTTCATATATTGCAGCAGTAACTCTGATCACCAGAGGTGCTGCTATTGTGCCTTTTATGTTGCATTAGGGGTTAACCCGTTTTCCAATCATCCCATGCTCCTGTGTGTGTCCTCATTTCCCATACATATACCTGTTCCTCCCCAGCAAACATGGCTGGTTATTGTTGTCCTATTCTGATGTTATATCCTGTGTTACCTGTGGATTCTTCCTCCTGCCTTGCTCCTCTGGTTCATGCTGCCTGGAATATGTTCATACCCCTGCTTCCCTGCATTAGCTGTGTACCTGCTTGTTTCTGGACATTTATATTATTTCCTGCATCAGCCTGCACCTGGTAATTACCACTACTCCTGACTACCTGTTATTTATACTTGTCTGCAAATAAACACAGAGTGTTTTCACCATATTCGTGACTCCTAGCTGTACTTCTGTTTGTAACCGTGACAGTCACTGAGTGTGTGTGCATGTATATGACATTGTGCGCATGTGTGATGTGTCTGAGAGGGTGACATGGTGTGTCTGGAGGTGGCGTGATGGGTGATGTGGCAGGGGGTGGCGTGATTGGTGATATAGGTGAGGGGTGGCGTGATGTAGCTGAGGGGTGGCGTGATGTGTCTGAGGGTGACGTGGTGTGTCTGGAGGGTGGCACGATTTGTCTGGGGGGTGACGTGGTGTGTCTGAGTGGTGACGTGATGTGTGATGTAGCTGAGGGGTGGAGTGATGTGTTTGGGGGGTGATGTGGTGTAATGAAAACAGAATGTATCGCACCAGGTAGGAGTAACTTCTCTTAAATTGTTTGTGTTTTCACAAATAAAGGATTAGTATCCATTAATGTATGGTGATGTGTTGTGTCTGGGAGTGACGTGATGGCGTGATGCGTTATGTAGTTGAGGGGTGGTGTAATATGACTGTGAAGGGTGAGATAAATGTAATATTTTATTATAATATATGTATTATACACTGCCTGATCTGTGTTATGTACGGTGTTCATTTATTGCTTGCTTTTCCATATTTACATTTCCCAACAGCTCCCAACATTCCAGGATCCATGCAAGAATCCAGTACCAGGTTGGGAAAGCTGCAATAACAGGAAGGTAAGAGTAGCACCATTTTAATACATAGTAGGGGAATTCAATTAGCCGCAAAGTGTCTCCAGAACATCCAGGATACATTTTGTGGTGGAGAGTTGACAGAAATCTCCTCCCAGTTTTCCTTGCACCTCTATGGGATGCCAGGGAAAATGAGTGGAGGTTTTTACCATAATTGCCAGCAATGTGCGCTGTGCGATGCCTGTGTGTCACATCACTGGCAATTGCATTTCCACCAATATGTCATGTCTAAAGAAGTGCAGCCATGGCCATGATGACCACATTGTTTATTATTGTCCCTTGAATTTTGTTTATATCACTTATTGCAAAGTTTTATTGCCCATTATTGCAGCAATGTTTTATATTTATAATTTTATAATTTTATTTTACATTTATATTTTTTACCATGTGTATGAATTGCCGTTAAGTGTGGGCCTATAAATTTTGGTCCATTCATATAAATTAGTGTGATGTGAAGTGAATGATTTATTTCTCTGTTCCAGGTTTAATCTTCCACATGAAGTTTCAATTAACCTCTCAGCATTGGAGCACTATATGCATTGGGTCTCTACTAGAGATGGTCACTGACCCCCGTGTTTTGGTTTTGGATTCGGTTTTGGATCTGGATTACCGTCGTGTTTTGGTTTTGGTTTTGGTTTTGCAAAACCGCCATTGCGTGTTTTGGTTTTGGTTTTGGTTTTGTTTGGTTTTGTTTTGCTATTTTTTTGGAAAATCCATGTTTTTGGGCCTAAATTAACCCAATTTAGTGCTCCAACTGTTTTAGAGACAAGTAATCTAATTGTTGAGGTAATAAATCATCCAAAAAAAACAGTTTAATTCTTCGTTGGTAGGCCTATTCTACACACAAAACAGATTGTCTTCCTCTCCATCTATGCATATTGGCAATGCAACCATCGTCTTTGAATGTATATTACACCCTACACTTATAGTTAAATATGTAAAGAAATGGAAAAAGCCAGTTTGGTTTCTGTCTCTCAAGGCCCCCCTCCACTTGTATAAAATACCAAAAAATTCAGCCATTATAGACTGTACAATATTAATTGACATGGAGAAAGCCAGTTTGGTTTCTGTCTCTCTAGGCCCCCCTCCACTTGTATAAAATACTAAAAAATTCAGCCATTATAGACTGTACAATATTAATTGACATGGAGAAAGACAGTTTGGGGTCACTCTGTCTCTCTAGGCCCCCCTCCACTTGTATAAAATACCAAAAAATTCAGCCATTATAGAATGTACAATATTAATTGACATGGAAAAAGCCAGTTTGGTTTCTGTCTCTCTAGGCCCCCCTCCACTTGTATAAAATACCCAAAAATTCAGCCATTATAGACTGTACAATATTATGAAAAATGGACAAAGCCAGTTTAGGGTCACTCTGTCTATGACACCCTACCCTTAAGGATAAATTGCCCTAACAGCAGCCTTTCAAGATGGTATGTGATATGGAAATGCCACAAGTCCCTTTCCTCTTTGGGGGTAGATTGCACCCTACACTTACATAGAAAGTTTTAAAAAGATGTTATCGGCATCATCTTCAGCTTAATCCTCACCCTCATCAGTGTGTACGTCATCATCACAGACTATCAATTCATCGCCGCTTGAATCCGCCATTAGAGAACAGTCAGTGCTTGGATGTCTTGGATGGTGAAGGCCTTCCTCGTGGAAGATGTAGTTCATTTTTATAAACATCATTTTCTCCACATTTTTGGGAAGTAACCTTCTACGGCGATCACTGACTAAGTTCCCTGCTGTGCTGAACACTCGTTCAGAGTACACACTGGAGGGTGGGCAGCTTAGGTATTGCAAAGCAAGTTTGTACATGGGTTTCCAAATGGCCTGCTTTTCTTTCCAGTAAGGAAAGGGACTGTCTGACATTTCCATATCAACTACCTCTTGAAAGTAATCCTCCACCATCCTTTGCATGTTTATACTCATATTGGATGGAGTTATGGGCAAAGTGACACATTTTTTTGAAAAATCCTTCAAACCAGCCCAGATGTTAAATTGTTCTGGTCTGCCCCCTGTGTCTTCCCTGCTTCTTTTTTGGAAATTTAATTTTTTTACGAGCAACAGCTTGAGAAAGTGAAGGAGGACACGTCGTCAAGCCGAGGCCCAGTTCAGCGGCCAACTTGCTGAGCAATAGCTTCTTGCAAAAGTTCACATCTCGCTCATTTACAAGTAAAGACTCAATGTAGGTTTTAAACCTTGGATCAAACACAGTGGCCAAAACGTACTGATCCGAGTTCAAGATCTTAATAACTCGAGGATCATTGTGAAGCGAATTAAGTACTTGATCGACAAGGCCAACATACTTTGCTGAATTGCTTGCTTTCAGCTCCTCCTTCATTTTCTCAAGCTGCTTTTCCAATAGTCTAATTAAATGAATGACTTGGCTCAAACTAGCAGAGTCTGCACTGACCTCACATGTCACAACTTCAAATGGTTTCAGCACCTTGCACAGCACTGAAAGGATTCCCCACTGTGCAAGAGTGAAATACATCCCCCCTCCTTTCCCAATGTCATGACTTGTGCAATATGCTTGGATGGCTTTGCGCTGTTCCTCCATCCTCTGAAGCATGTACAGGGTGGAATTCCACCGAGTTACCACCTCTTGCTTAAGTTGGTGGCAGGGCAAGTTAAACTGCTCTTGGAGTTGCTGTAATCTCCTACATGCTGTGGCTGAATGCCTGAAATGGCCTGAAATTTTACGGGCCACCGAAAGCATCCCCTGCACCTCACGGTTATTTCGTAGGAAGCTCTGCACCACCAAGTTGATGGTGTGAGCAAAACAGGGAATATGTTGGAAATCACCCAGCTGTAATGCTCGCACTATATTGTTGGCGTTATCTGAAATGACATACCCTGGGGAGAGTCCGAGTGGTATAAGCCATGCATCAATCACATCTCTCAGTTTGCGTAACAAATTGTCAGCCGTATGCCTGTTAGTGAAGCCAGTGATACAAAGAGTGGCCTGCCTGTGACAAATGTTACGTAGTGGTGTACATGCTGCTGCTGTTCCTGCTGGTGAAGGTGAATGACCAACCCAGTGGGCTGTCACAGTCATATAGTCTTTGGTTTGGCCACTTCCACTTGTCCACATATCTGTGGTTAAGTGAACAGTGGGCAGAATGGCATTTTTCAGCGCAATCTCTACATTTTTACACACTTTTTGGTATAGTTGTGGAATAGCTTTACGGGAGAAATGGTGTCGCGATGGAATTCTGTAACGCGGACACAAAACCTCAATTAACTGTGAAAAACCAGCTGCGTTTATTGTGGAGATTGGACGCAGATCTAACACTAACATTGCAGCCATGGCGTCTGTGATTCGCTTGGCGACTGGGTGACTGCTGTCATATTTGCTTCCCCTCGCAAATGATTGTTTCACAGTTAATTGCTGAAATGTAGGACTGCTCATTTTATTAACCTGCCTCTGGGATGACGATTCACCCCCAGCAGCAGCAACAGCAGCAGCAGGACTAACGCTTTCTTCAGAGGAATCAATAATAGTGCCGGAGTCATCCAGCCTTAAGTGGGATGCCGGGCTAACTCCGAGCGCTACTGAGGATATTGATGAGGATGGTGTGGTGGGTGTATTTTGTAGCCGTCGGTATGTCGGTGAGCGGAGGGTCTTAGCTGATGAGGGAGTGCTTATATTCTTTTGGGAAGAACTTTCAGCTTTTCCCAACACTTTGCCATGAACTCTCGTTAAATGGCGTAACATAGACGAGGTTCCAAGATGGTTAAGGTCCCTCCCTCGACTGACTGTGGCTTCACATACACTACAAATGGCTATACAATTGTTGTCTGGATTTGGGTAGAAATAATTCCACACATAAGAAGTGGATTTTTTTGTTTTATGCCCAGGCATGACAATGGCCTTTTTCTTGTCACGTGCCAGAACTGCTGCCACTGGTGCAGGACTTACACAAACAACCTCATCCTCATCAACATCCTCATTAGCGCCCTCGTCGCCTACACAAATCTCCCCCTCATCCTCTCCTAATTCCAAAGTGGCATCCTCAATTTAGGTATCACCGGCTACACTCGGGCTATTAAGGCACACATCAGCAGAATGCTCACGATTAGACATCCCACTGTTGGATGGACTCTCCACAGGGATTGTTGTCATTTGTGAATCAGAGCAAATATTCTCCTGTAATGCCTCACTGTTATCTTGCAGCTCGGCTTTGACGCGTAACAGTAGTTGTGCACCAATTGTAGGCTGGGTAACTTTTTGGGATCTGCCACTAATAGCCAAAGGTGAAGGCCTCATTCTCTCTTTGCCACTGCGTGTGTAGAATGGCATGCTTGCAATTTTTTTTTTTATCGTCACTTAACTTTTGCTCAGTTACACTTCTTTTTCGCTTCAATACAGTAAATTTTTTTTTGGTTTTTGTTTTTTGCACTAATTTGAAAACACTCTGTTGTTTGACATCGCCTTGGCCAGATGACGTACTGGGAACACTAACATCAGGACTGGTGACAGAACCTGGTTGCTCATTCAGATCATATGTGGACTGCTTTGAATCCATTCTGAGCGCAAACCACTGGGGAGTGCTAAAAATTATTTAGTAGATACTGCTGACAGTTATGACTTTTGACAGCCAGAAATATTAATGCACAATTAGGGAGGACACCCCAAAAGCACTGAGGAGTGCTAAAAATTATTTAGTAGATACTGCTGACAGATATGACTTTTGACAGCCAGAAATATTAATGCACAATTAGGGAGGACACCCCAAAAGCACTGAGGAGTGCTAAAAATTATTTAGTAGATACTGCTGACAGATATGACTTTTGACAGCCAGAAATATTAATGCACAATTAGGGAGGACACCCCAAAAGCACTGAGGAGTGCTAAAAATTATTTAGTAGATACTGCTGACAGATATGACTTTTGACAGCCAGAAATATTAATGCACAATTAGGGAGGACACCCCAAAAGCACTGAGGAGTGCTAAAAATTTTTTAGTAGATACTGCTGACAGATATGACTTTTGACAGCCAGAAATATTAATGCACAATTAGGGAGGACACCCCAAAAGCACTGAGGAGTGCTAAAAATTATTTAGTAGATACTGCTGACAGATATGACTTTTGACAGCCAGAAATATTAATGCACAATTAGGGAGGACACCCCAAAAGCACTGAGGAGTGCTAAAAATTATTTAGTAGATACTGCTGACAGATATGACTTTTGACAGCCAGAAATATTAATGCACAATTAGGGAGGACACCCCAAAAGCACTGAGGAGTGCTAAAAATTATTTAGTAGATACTGCTGACAGATATGACTTTTGACAGCCAGAAATATTAATGCACAATTAGGGAGGACACCCCAAAAGCACTGAGGAGTGCTAAAAATTATTTAGTAGATACTGCTGACAGATATGACTTTTGACAGCCAGAAATATTAATGCACAATTATGGAGGACACCCCAAAAGCACTGAGGAATGCTAAAAATTATTTAGTAGATACTGCTGACAGATATGACTTTTGACAGCCAGAAATATTTATGCACAATTATGGGGGACACCCCAAAAGCGCTGGGGAGTGCCAAATATGAAGAAAAAATAATAAACCTCTATCCTCCTCTCTGCACTAGCGATTTTGGTTAGAGCAATTGCAAGAACAATATTGTATTCTCTGTCCCTGCTCTAATTAGCCTATGACTACACCCTGCTCTCTCCCTCTGTCAAATGGCGATGGATTGCTGTGGAGGTGTGTATTTATAAAGTTGAAGTATCGCGAGAACCGAGCCCCGAGATCCGACGACGTCACAATGACGTTCGGCCTCGATTTGGATTCGGAATGGGCGGGAGAGTACCGAGCTGCTCAGCTCGGTACTCGGATACCCAAAGTTCGGGTGGGTTCGGTTCTCGGAGAACCGGACCCGCCCATCTCTAGTCTCTACTGGTAATATTTGCTATCAATTGGCCTCTGTAATAGTGTGGAACTGGTGTAACACGTGTCCTCAGGTGTATTTATTTGCCACCAATAGGAGTTGTTTTTTTCTCAATTTTGGACCACCATATACATTGTGAACTCACTAGTAATATTTACTATCACTATCAACTGCCCTCTGTAAAATTTATACCTATTTATTGTGATCCATATTAACATTGTTCTCATGTGTACTATACACTGTAATGTACAGTGATACACAGTAGTGGATACTAAAGATGAGCAGCTCGGATTCGTGCACCAATTTTGGATCTCAAAACAAGGCAAAACATAATTTCTCGGAAATTTGGCCATATATCTTCTATACATATAGTCCTAGTTTTCTCCTGTGCCTTTATAGAACAGGCTGCGAGTAGGGAGTATGTTAGCTGCAGTGCTCTGCTCTTAAAATAGCATTCAGGGCTGAATGAGGGACATAGAAAGCAATAGAATTGTGTAAGTATTTTAAAGCAGTTCAGTGGAGATTTCTATCAGCTAGAATAGTTTGCTGATGAATTGGCTTTATTATTTTTTTATTCAATCTTTCAGAGAGTTTAGATGGAGTAGTAGCTACTGGTTGTTATTGATGCATACATATTAGTACTACTATACAGACTGAATTAAATATCTTTCTGAGCTAAGTAATATATTTAGTGGGGAAAAACAGTGTGCTTTAGTTGTATGACTATAAGCAGCAGAATCCATTAAACAAATTAATTAATTTCTTTTAAAATTTTAAGTTTTTCTAGTGAATGTAATCTTGTGTGGGCCAGTGACAGCTGAATTCATTTTGAAAAAAACTGGGTGTTTGCGTACTTGTCAATGGAGATGCACCCCCCAAAAAATATGCTATATATTTTAAACTTTTTTCTACTTTTTAATTTGTCAAATTTAAAAAGGGTCATTTTGTGACATCTATATTTGTGCGTGAGAGTTTTTCTGTGCGCTTTGGAAAGCGTGAAAAGGATTGCAACGGATGCAAAAAAATATTTCATCTGCCATGCCACCAACTGAAGCAAGCCCATTAGACAAATGAAAGAACAAGAAAATTAAATTTAAGGTGCAAGAGATAAAAATGTTGAAACGCTAGCACACACTAAATTTGGAACGTTAGATTGCATGAGAGTGAAGAGGCAGTAACAATCCGATGTCATTAGATTGACGGAGTCATCAGTAGATATTTTGACAAGTAGATAGTGTCAAGCGCCATCCCCGCACTGCTCATGTTTATCTATGTCGCTGTGTCAAGTAACGTCAAAGTGAGGTGCCAGAAAGCTGTGTACTCGGAATTAGTTCCTGTCAGCATGCCATTCTCATCGGAAATGTGCAGCTTCGGTTTTTAGGTAAGTCTCTATTATATTCCAATAGCTTTTCTGGTAATACTTTTTTTGTTGTAGGGATCCTGGTTGTCAGGGTTTTGTATTTCAGGAAAATGATTACCACCGTTTCTGATGTCCATGATTATTATTGCAGTAGATCTCATAAAATAGTATTGTGGTGATCAAGCGCACCTCAGTAAACCATTTACCCCATATGGCAAGTTGCAGAATAAGTCTGAAAAAAACATCCTCCATTTCCGGTTTTTAAGCCACTGAAGGATGCAAACATATTAGCATAATGTTAACCACTGTGTTCTTGTACCTCCACATCTGATTAGAAAATATTTTAGAAGTCAAACTAAATTTTCAGCAAATTCTTCAATGTATTATTCAGAGGCTAAATAATTTGATCAACTGAAAATCAGGAGATTTGATCATCTCTGTTCACAGACATAATTTCTAATACTGTTGTTTATTTATTTTTGAATTCATCAATCTCTTTTAGAGGTTCCCAAAGTTCTTTTTTAAATGACTGCAATGTTACAGCCTTGGTCAAGTTATCCAAGGACATATGCAGTTTTCACATAGCACATAGCTTTGATGTCTAAACATTATGCTTTCATTTAAAATATTACACATAGTTGTATTGACCTTAATATTTGTGCTATTTAGCTGATAGTCACAGAGCATAAAAAATTAAAAAGATAAATGTCGACAGATGGTGATATATAAAACCCATAAACAAAAAAGCTGTGCTTAATATTTTTATGGGTTATATTTTTATTGCAGTGTTTCTTTCCAAGTTTGCACATTGATCATTTGTTTTAATTAGTAGCTGAATTATAAAAAGCAGATTCTAAAGCTCAGTAATGAATATTAGTATTGAATATTCTGTGTATATAGTCCTTTGTCCATCTGTGTGGTGGTTTAGGTATATACTCTCCGGAACCTACCTCTGGAGAGCCTCATACTCACCACCCAGATCTAGCTTAATCCATTTCATCCTACAAAGAGTGGACAGTTCATTTATTGGTGCAGCTAAACATGCAGGATTAGTGACAAGTATAGTTTAAATTGGTGAAACAAACACGGTAGCACAGTACAAGAACAGTTGACACACAGGAACTGGTGCAAGAACTCTCTTTGATGAAATAAAGTTTCACTTTTATCATAACTTTTACTTCTGCACAGTATTTGGTTACATAATCCTCGATGGTATCAGTTTACTGATGTGCTCCAGAGCTGAAAAGATTACCCTGGGTCTGACACTCTGCCTCACTCTTTTCATATATGTAATATATCTGAAAATGTATATGGGTGATAAATGATTTTGCATTCCATTTAACAAATATTATGCACCAATTTAATTATACACACCGGCAGCTCCTGTGAATGCTGCAGCAAACATTTACATAATATTTACAGTACATATTGAGCAAAATGTTACACGAGAATAACATAACAGAGCAAACAAAATTTTCAATGTACATTGTAAAAATACAAAATACATAATAAAATGTGGCTTATATACAGGGTGATTCAAAAGTCGCAGTACACCCTTTTATTTCAAAAACTCTACAGGAAATTGGGAAACCTGAATACTCCAGTAAGGTATGGGTGACGTGGTCTATCTTTTACGGTATGTACCAAACATGGGCGCCATCTTGAAATTGGTCAATTGGCCCAATTCCTATAGAGTTTTTGAAATAAAAGGGTGTACTGCGACTTTTGAATCACCCTGCATTTACCTACAGTTGTTGCCAAAAATTTTGGCACACCACAGTTTTTTCTAATGATGCACAATTTATTACAGAAAATGGTTGAAATGAAGAAATATTTAGGTATCCACATATTAACTTATTTGGTTTGAAGTGGAATAAAACACAAATACAAGAAAACTTTAAGGCAAAACTTATACCACAAAGAAATCTTTACATGGGCCAGACAAAATTATTGGCACCATTCAGAAGTAGTTAGAACTAATTAAATTTCAATCTGATGATTCTCTTTCACTTTGGACTTGAGCTCAACTGTGTTGAGTAGCAGGTGCCTGTAATATAAAAATCTCTCATTAAACAAGCTTGTTTTGTTGCACTGTGTGTACTGCAATGAGAATGGAGAAAAGAAAGAAAGCCAGAGAATTTTTTGAGGAGTTCAGACAAAAGATTGTAGTCAGTCATGGACAATTAAATCTCCAGAGACCTTGATATACCTGTTTCTATTGTAGGCTATCAGGAAGTGTAAGGCCCATTGGGCTATAACCAACCTCCCTGGAAAATGAAAACTTGATTGAAGATTGCAGCACTATTTGACAACTGCCAAATAGTTTCAAACTGACCTTCACACAAACTTGCACCATCTATCGCCAATTCAATGACAGGGAGTTATGTGGTAGGAGGCCCAGGAGGGCCCTGCTACTGAGAGAAAGAGACATAAAAATGCCAGACTGGAGTTTGTCAAAACATACCCGGACAAGCCAAATTCTTTCTGTTGATAGATGAGACTGAATTCAACTTTTTGGTAAAGTATATCACCCCTATGTTTACAAAAAGCAAAATGAAAATAATACTTTCCCTAAAATCAAACATTGAGGAGGTTCTGTGTTTTTGTGTGGTTGCTGTGCTGCATCTGACACTGGGTATCTTGAATTTGTGTATTGTATCATGACATCTGGATATTACCAGTCCATTTTGGAGCTCAGTCTTGAACCCAGTTGATATGGATAATCAATTATTTTCTTCGCAAAGCTCGTCCCTAGGTTGTTTTATCCAATTTATCAGAGTCTATGCAGTTTGTGAGTGCTACAATTTTATTATGATTGTAGTAAAATATATCAATATCACTCACTTGTAGATTACTTGCTGGTTGCTCCTTCATCGTGCAAGATGCACAGGTCTTTCAACAGATATTCTGTAGCCGCAGTATCTTTAGGAGAATTTACCTTCTTACAATGAGAGGCGTGAATCCATGCAGACTTCTCCTTCACCTTTATTGCTGTAGGCGTGGTCAACAGAATCAAATAAGGTCTTTACATCGGTCAGTCAACGAACCAGATCTCAGAAAGCTTCTGATCATTACTTCCTCCCCAGGTCAAAGGTCATGACAAGCCTTATCTGTTGTGTGCCTATCACAGATGCTTGAATCTTATTTATCTGTTTGCTTAGTGAAATCAAATAATTCACAATTAGGTCATTTGTAGCACTTAGTTCATGTGCGGGAGAAACAACAACATTGGGCAATCTTCCAAATAAGATCTCATATGGGGAAATGTTCAAATGTCCTCTGGGTGTTACTCTAATGCAATGTAGCACTATGGGCAGAGCCTCAGGCCACAATAACCTGGTTTCCTTGCATATCTTTGAAAATGTATTTTTAATCGTCCCATTGTACCTTTCTACTTTTCCACTGCTCTGGGTGTGGTACAGGGTATGAAGTTGCTGATTAATTCCCATTAGTTCACACATTATTTGAAACATCTTTCCTGTGAAAATGAGAACCCTGGTCTGAGGATATGATGTAAGGTATACCATATCTACATACAAATTCCTATACTTAGCTTTCTTTCTGTTCTTGAAGCCGTATTTCTGGCAACTGCATAGCCTTCAACCCAACCGCTAAATTGATCTACACATATTAACACATATTGCAACATCCTAACTTTTGGAAGTTGAATAAAGTCTATCTGTCTCATTTGAAAAGAAGATGTGAAGGTATCGTTCTTACTGGTCCTCCTGCATTGCTTTTTAAACATATAATGCAAGATGCACAGTACTTGGCCGCTACTGGTGTAAATCCAGGCACATGCCAATATGTCTGTATCAGACTAATCATGGCCATCTTACCTGTATGGGTCAATACATGGGACATTTGTGCCAATGCGGGCAAGAGTGATCTGGGGGCGACAGGCTTACCTTCTTTACTGCGCCACATGCCAAGCTCATCTTGTGAGCATTCTACATCTTCCCATCTGGCCTTTTCCTGTGAATCACAAACTTTTTGCATCAATTAATGTTTGTACATCAGTTAAACAAACAACATTCTGTATTTCATATATTTGTTCTGTTTCAATTTGCATTTGAGCAGCTGCTTTAGCTGCAATGTCTGCTCTATGGTTACCCTTGGTAATTTCATCATGTCCTATCATATGTGCTTTACACTTTATAACAGCAATTTGTGAAGGTAACTGTATGGCTGTTATCAATTCTTTTACTGGTTCTGCATGTGCAATGGGTGAACCTGTTCCAGTTAAAAAATCTCTTTGTTTCAAATTTCCCAAAATCATGACAAACGGCAAATGCATAACGTCTGTATATACATAAACACTTTTGTTTTCTCCAAGCTAACATGCTTTAATTAGTGCTTTTAGTTCAGCCAGCTGTGCAGAGTGAGGTTTTGGAAGTGGTGCTAAGAATATAGTTTGTACATCATCAACTACTGCATAACCTGACTGGACTGTGCCTGTCTCAGTCTGTTTGTGACAACTGCCATCCACATAAAAGGTTAAATCAGGACTATGAAGAGGCACTTCACTTAAATCAAGTCTTGGCAGCGTCTGCTCATCCACATATCTTAAACAATCATTAGTCAATGATCAATAACATTATTTTCCCACTCCTCTCTCTGAAACTTTCCAGTTTCATTTATGGGCATTAAAGAAGCTGGATTCAACACATTACATCTAATCAGTTCTATATTTTGGGCAATATTAAGGCCAACTCCCACTTTGTGATTCGAGCAGAGGTTACATGTCTGGTTTTCTCACAGTTTAATAGCATAGCTACTGCATGAGGGACATGAACTTTCAGAGGGCATCACAATACAATGTCTGCTGATTTTTCCACCATAACTGCTGCGGCTGCAATAGCTTTTAAACAACTACGAAACCCTTTTGCAACTGGATCTAGCTGCGTGCTATAGTAAGCTATGGGTCTGGGATCTACATTGTATAAGCAGCATTTGTGACACAAGTGTGGCTTTTGGTAGTCGTTGCGTCCTCTCTCTGTAGCTGGAGAATTTCTGTAAAGAACAAACTTTTTGCAGAGATTAAAATTTGTTCCTTAGGGATTACTATAACTGTCATTAATTTACATTTTCCCTTTTCAATCCTTTTTCTGCTGCTGACTTATTACTTTTGTCAGCTTCTGGTATTGAACAATTTGTACAGTAACTGACTGCTCATTAGACACTTATTAACGTGTTCCTCTGGGTAGCTTAACTGTGACTGTGTTCCATGTCATAAAAAAATGCTTTCCTCAAAGGGGCAGTGGCTAATCTTACAAACAGGGGATGTCAAAGTGACGTGACCTGGGTGCATGCTCAAAGCCACTCCTATCTCATCATCACTTAGCACCATCCCCTTGAATGACTCCGATATCACTTCCTGAATCATTCCATAATACACTCACAAAAGGTTCCAGACAGTCAGCCATTTTAAAAGTAAACTGTCTCTCTCACAAATCAGAGTATTCTCATCAAACACCTCACATTCTGTTTGCAAATCACTCAGCATTTTCTCAACAGAATATCCCAATCACCAAACATTCACCCATATTTTCCCATATTTTCAGAATCTGTGATTTCCATAACAAGTCTCACTCACAAATGGGAATTTCTCTTGTAACATTTCTTTATGGGCATGCTAAACCCCTCTAATTTCTGAGTAACATTCATCAGCGTCATTTTCACATAGACTAAACTTCTTGTAATATCTACATGTAAAAACTCACCTCCTCTATTACTCTATACACAGAGATAATTATTTTTCTCTACTTCAAAAACAGGAACTGTTTTCTCCTGACACTTATTAAACTTTCTTCCTCCCTTATAGAGGATGAAAATGAAATGCTATCTTTTAGCCTACAGTTGTGGAACTACAAGTCCCAGCATTAAATAAATAATATGCTTCATTGTCTTGTTACAACTCCGGAAACATTTAAATTACTCTTGAAATATTGACACAAACTGAAGAACCTTTTTTATCAATTTTTCATACATCGTCAGATAACCAAAACCACAACCCTCCTTCCTTTCTTCACACACTGAAGTCTTTTACACAGAATAAGGGGGGGTGATTTCATTCTCTCAGCTGCGCATCACACATACACTGTACAATGTTTCTCCTATATACATACATTTATAGTGCACAAATTACATGACTTTGAATTTCAACATCAAAAATCTGCCTTATGCAAAAGCTCAAAATACTAGTTAACTATTTTCCATATACAAGTGAGTAGCAACTAACTTCTTCAGTAAAATTTGTTTTTAACTCATTATAATGACAGATTCACAACACAAGTAATGCTAGTCACTATAGTTACACCTTCTGTCTGGGTCCTTAACTTTGCAGCATTCCACATTTTACACATCTCTTTACTCTCCAATAATTCAGTCCTGTCTTACATTTACATTTACACATATATTCCAGATCTCTTAACTTTCCTGTGCCACCTCAAACAATCTCTTGGAGTTTGATCTCAATACCCCTTTTAGTATTGTCATATTACCACTTGCAACACTCTAGTTTCTGTGTCCCTAGACAAGTCACAATTTCTGTCATGTTCCCTGTCATGGTCCCTGTCATGGTCCGGACCTTTTGTCTGTTAGCCTTTAAAGTCATAGCCTGTTCCATATATGCAGATGGTGCACTACTACTTGCTTCCATAACCCATGATAACTCAGAAATTTGGGTCTCTGGCAAAGATCATGGGTCTTCCAGCAGGACAGTAGGCCCAAAACATGCTTCAATAATCACTCAGAAATGATTCAAGACAAAATACTGGACTGTTCTGAAGTGGCCGGCAATGAATGCATATATAAATCATATAGAGAACCCGTGGAGAGATCTGAAAACCGCAGTCGGGAGAAGGTACCTTCCAAATCTGGGAGAACTGGAGTAAACAGCCAGTAGAGTGGTGTAAGAAGCTCACCCATAGCTATACAATGTGGTTGATTGCAGTTATTTTGACTGTGCTACCAAATTTCAAGTAGAGTGTGGTAATAATTTTGTCAACTGACTTTAAACATTATGTATTGGCAAAAATATGGGTTCCTATAATGCAGACAATAATGACATGATTTGCAGTAGAATCGAACCATTTGTACCCACTGGGTACATGCATATGTTATTGCATAGCATCTAGTAAACAGATATGTTTTATAAAAAAAATAAAAAGTACTACATGACCTACAACATTATTGAGGTGTTAGGTAAATTGTTTTGAGTCAAACATTAAATTAATTTAAATATCTTGTCACGTGATGCCCTTTAAAAAGCATAACGCTAAATGTATCAAGCCAGATATAAAAGTATGTGGGAGACTTTGGCTCGCTCCTGAAGTAACACTGTGCTGTGAAATATCAAACTCTTTTAAATTTTATTTGTCAGTAAATTTAATACTGCTGATGGGCTTGCTGTCTGCTTTGCATGAGCATCTTTATAAAATAATAGAGAATAGAGAGAACATTCTAGTTACTGATATACAATAAAGAGAACATTTTAGCGATATCTATACAATGCAGAGAACATTCCAATGACCTATATTGAATGCAAAGAACATGCTTATGAGCTATATGCAATACAGAGAACATGCTACTGTTTTCTCTACAGTACAGAGAACATCCTAGTGGTCAATATACAATACAAATAGTATTCTAGTGACTGATATACAATACAGAGATAATCTTATTAAAAATATACAAGAGAAAGAGACCATTCTAGTGATTGATATACAGTAAAGAGAGCATTCTCGTGATCTCTATACAATACAACAAATATTATAGTGACCTTCATATTTAGCATTCTAGAGATCTCTCTACAATAGAGAGAGCATTATTGTGACTATTATTCAATGCGACCCTTGCTCTGCAAGCCATAAAATGTGGACCCCAAAATCTCTGATGGCTTTACAATGCAGACTGACCCTTTTTTGGTGGCTTTACAATATAGACCAATCCAAATCTTGGTAGTTTTACTCTAAAGAACCCAAATCTATAGTGACCTTACTGGACATACCCCAGATCTTTGGTGACTCTATATTATACCCCCCTTTGGAGGCTATTAGTATACAGACCTTAGATCTCTTGTAGCTTTATAATATAGTCTCCATTCTCCTCAATCTCTGTTGGTGATAAAATATAGACATGCAGACCTATGTTGGCTTTACATTACAGGCAAAATATCTAGGGGCTTTATAATGCAGACAATAATTTAGGTGGTCTGCAACAACTAGTTGTTGTGTAAGATATATATAAAAAAATAATCTTCAACTAGCTAGATCTGTGCACCACAGGGTAAGCACTTTCTTTGTTTCCTTTCCTCTTTCTTATGGAAAAATATAAAAGAAGATTTATGTTCTTATGTGCTTAAACTGCAGTTATACAGGGAACTTACAGGGACACTGTGTGATAATATATTAATGGGAACCACAGGGGTCTAAGTGCAGGATAGGACAGGAGTAAAGTCATCATAGCTATTACTTGGCTTCACTCAGCAGATGGTGCATGAGAAAGGTTTTGAAATTGCTAAGGGTGGATGATAGGTGTATATTAGAAGATAGGGATGTAAAGTAAAACATAAGCAAGCCACAGAAAAGCGTACTGTAGAAGATGTCACTGTTTACATATTCACATGTACTATATGTTAATTTTCTACAGCATTGGTTAATTATATAGGTGTATTTGTTCCAGCTACTGATATATATACATAAAAAATAAAATTTTTGGACACAGACTATTTCAGCAGAAAATGTTAATCTCAGGCAACACTTATGTTTTATTTTGTATATAACGATAATGCTGTCTGATAATTATTTGCAATGAGTCAGGAAAAGGCCAAAAACAGGATGTGCTAGAAGATTATAATTATGCAGATCTCATTGTTCAGTCAAATTGAATCATTAACATTCTGGTTGTTGTGAATAAATTCATCAAAACAATCATTTTTACTGTATGACATGATCATTATGTTTGCGAAAGAAAAAGAACACAAATAATTCAATGTAGCTTGTAATACACAAAAATATCAAAATGTACGTACTTGTGCAGCATTAAAAGCACATTTTCTAAATAAGTTATTAATAATATCAATATTTTTATGTACTATTTATTATAATATATATATATATATATATATATATATATATATATATATATATATATAAAACCAACAAATTGATATAAATTGGCGCTAATAACCACAACGTGATGACAGAATTATCAATATAAATCAAATACACTATCAAATGGAAAAAGTTCCAGATATATAGTTGGCTCAAGTGTGAGCGGCAGCCACGATGACCTGTAGCCAGATGGTCAGTCCGGAAATGGAAACACTGCAACAGAAGACAGGCACGGCGCCTCAATGTGTATTATCAATTGTATATATATATAGATGGATGTAATAAGCTGCGTACCATAAGGTTTTAGTAGGTCGTCTAATCATAGATGGGAGACCCTCCTTCTAGGCTGTTCCTCCCAATAGATCAAACATCGGACAATGCAGAAAAAAGGGTAACATAGAGTAGTACGGTCAAAGTATACATCACACTTCATGTGAGCATGCACACCACCTATTTAGGTTTCCTTATTGTGAGAAAAACCAGATATACCCAAGGTGGAAGACCATATATAGTATATTGGACACCTCAAAGTCGTTATTACAGCTACAATTGAGTTTAACAGGATAAAAAGAAATTGTAGCTGTAATAACGACTTTGAGGAACAACTTAGTGTTTACACTGATCGCTTTAAAGAAAGGGGATACCCACATCAATTACTCAACGAGGCCACCAGGAAAATTAAACAAAAGGATAGAGTTGAAACATTGAATTACACCATCAAACAAGATAAAGGTGAAATGATACCCTTCATAACAGAATTTAATAGTGGGGAAAACTTGGTTAGGTCAACTATAAGAAAACATTGGGGGATTTTGCAGAGAGATCCGATACTCTCTATAATACTTCCAGATAAATCAATGTTAATCTTTCGGAAAAATCGTAGTCTAAAAGAGTTGATAGCTCCAAGTTTACTTTTGAGTAAAACAACCACCCAGAAACCCTCTAGTTTTATACCAGATAAGATAGGATCAGTGAGATGTTCTCACTGTAATATATGTCGGTATATGAACCCAGCATCAACTTTCTTTTACAACCACGATAATAGTAGGAAATTTAATGTCAAGCAGCGAATGGATTGTTTATCTACTTCGGTTATTTATATGTTGGAGTGCCCCTGTAAATTAAAATACGTTGGTAAGACTAAACGTCTTTTAAAACTGCGTATTCAGGAGCACATCCGTAACATTAAAAATGGAGTACAAAGTCATTTAGTTTCTAGACACTTTACACAAAAACATAATAGTGATCCAAAATATCTTAAGTTTATGGCTTTAGAAAGAGTAACATTAAATTCAAGAGGAGGAGATTTACAGCGTAAACTCTCCCAACGGGAAATGTTTTGGATTTTCCAATTAGGTACCATGATTCCATCTGGACTTAATGAGAATTATGAGTTAGCCCCCTTTTTGTAATTTATTTCTGATCTAGACGTAATTTTATGCTAATCATACTTGAGTACTTTAGAATATATGTGATGCTATAGTATACAATTATTTCTTGTCATACTATCTAACTGTGTGTCTTGAATTATGTAAGTGAGATAGATATTAGTACATTGGTAATTATCCCTTTTTAATTATATTGTCATGTTTAATGTATTAACTGGTATGCACTTTTTGAGCCAATAATAGATATATTTGAGCCAAAGAGAGATATATTATAACTATGTTTATTACAAGCTATATAATAATAATTTTTTATTGGATATGAATAGAGGTTATGTTGCCTAGTTGGGTTATATATTTATATGGTTCTGGATTGTCATACTTTGTAGCTAATAGTGATATACAATTTTTAATAGTAATAGTATATATGGAAAAATAATAATGTGAGCAATTGTAATCACTGTATATGCGAAGTCTATCCAGTTTTGCACTGACACTAACTTGATGGTCCTCTGTTTGTGCCAATAAAGTTGTTTTGACACGTGCGCGGTGATGGGCGGCATCTGCGCATGCGCCAAGATGGCGCTTCAGCGTTATATAAAGCTGGGGATTTACACGGTATGTGTATCTACTATTTTGCTCTTGAGGAAGTCCCGTTGTTACCGGGACAAAACGCATTGAGCCTGTTTTACCAGCATGTATTTGCACTCCTTGATGTAAGTGCATTGTTTTATCTTTTTATTAAAACACAATTGTATATTTATACCTTTCCTCTCTGTGTCATTTTAGCCGCCAATGAACGAGGTTGGGATGGAGAGAGTATATATTTGATCATCTAAGGAACCAAATTATGCTGTTACCTAGAAAGCATCTGGTACGCAGTTTATTATTATACATCACGTGGGTGTCCAATATACTATATATGGTCTTCCACCTTGGGTATATCTGGTTTCTCTCACAATAAGGAAACCTAAATAGGTGGTGTGCATGCTCACATGAAGTGTGATGTATACTTTGACCGTACTACTCTATGTTACCCTTTTTTCTGCATTGTCCGATGTTTGACCTATTGGGAGGAACAGCCTAGAAGGAGGGTCTCCCATCTATGATTAGACAACCTACTAAAACCTTATGGTACGCAGCTTATTACATCCGTCTATATATATATATATATATACAATTGATAATACACATTGAGGCACCGTGCCTGTCTTCTGTTGCAATATATATATATATATATATATATATATATATATATATATATATATATATTTATATATGTGTGTGTGTGTATGTATATATGATTTCTTGACATCTTTCGCCATTTTATATATATGCATGTATTATTTATAAACATATATTTATAGCATACAGTCCCCAAAAGTGAGTCACTTATTGTTATATTGGATAGTTATATAAAAGATGGTGCTATACATAGTAAAATCATTGTTGTTATATTTATTGTTACTCACACAACTTTTAAAATGTACAAAAATGCAAACATTAAATTATAATAAAGCTATTTTATATAGTATATTTAATTTTAAAAAGACTGAAGCTTGATGCAATAAGACATTTAAAAGAGTTTTAGAATACTTTATGTTAAGCTGTATAAAGAATAATTGTGGGCAAAATACCATCAGCATGTAGTTATTTTGTATGTTGAATAGTGTTGCTATGTTATGGCAGAAAATTATAAGAGAAACATAGTAACATACATAGTAACATAGTTGAAGAGGTTGAAAAAACCCATCAGTCTATCAAGTTCAATCTATTTTAAATCTTCTACTGAGCCAATATTGCAGTCCTATTTCTCCCTGGATCCACTACTATCCTTCATTTTACTTAACAGTCATAACCCCAGTTACTTTCTTCTGCTAAACTTTGTCTAACCCTTTCTTAAACATATCAATTGAATCTGCCATCACAACCTTCCCTGGCAGTGAATTCCATATCTTGACTGCCCTTACTGTAAAGAACCCCTTCCTCTGCTGGTTGTGAAACTTCCTCTACTCTAGTCTTAAGGATTGATCGCATGTCCTGTGTACAGTCCTTGGGGTAACAAGTTCCTATGAATGTTCTCTGTATTGACCATTAATGTATTTGTACATAGTAATCATTTCCCGCTTAGGCGCCTCTTTTTTAACATAAACATGCCTAAACTGGCTAACCTTTTCTCATAGCTTAATGACGCCATGGCCTTTATTATTTTTGTTGCCCTTCTCTGAACCCTTTGTAGCTCCAAAATGTCTTTTTTATAGAGTGGTGCCCAGAATTGTACTCATTATTCAAGATCAGGTCTTGATTTATATAGTGGCAAAATGACACTGTCTTCCCTTGTATCTATGCCTCTTTTTATGTATGCCAATATTTTTTTGGCCCTTGCAGCTGCTGCTTGACATTGAGCACTATTACTAAGTCTACTGTCTACATGCACTCCCAAATCCTTTTCCATTATAGCATTCTCTAAATTTATCCCATTTAATTTATAGATTGTGTGCTTGTTTTTGATCACTAAATGCATATCCTTACATTTATCTATGTTAAACTTCATCTTCCATTTGGCCGCCCCAGTCCTCCAGTTTATTCAAGTCTCTCTGTAGACAAACTACATCTTACTCTGATTTTATTATTTATTGTCATCTGAAAAAATGGAAACTTTGCTCTCTAAACCATCACCAAGGTCATTAGTAAATATATTAAAAAGGAGTGGCCCCAGCATGGAACCTTGAGGTACACCACTTAAAACTTTTGACCAATTAGAAAATGTTTCATTATCACAACTCTCTGTTCCTTCTTCTCCAACCAGTTTTTGATAATGATATTATCATTAGTAAGTTATATTTAAATACAGTGTGTTTCTCGAAACAAAATTGTGATTCATACATGATGGGTGTGTTGTATGGTATTGTGAACATCATTATTCAATCTAAAAAGCAAATGTTACCTAGGTAATATTTTTTGGAGGGAGTAGATAATAGAAGTTAAGATAGTAAGCTCATAACATTACAATGATCTCTGTTAAAATATGTTAATGTAATATTAACTAGTTACATACAGTATATAGACTTTGAATATCTAAATTACTTAAAATATATATTTAAAGTTTTTATTTTCAGCGGACACAAGTAACAGTTACATATATTATACTGATAAATTGATAACAAAGAAAACAAAATACAATGTTTACTTTTTACATTAAACATTAATTTAATAACATTCCTATTTATTATGTAGCTCTATCCCTCCCACGCTCAAAATTAATTTAGGAGCATTCCCAATTAATAAAGAGATATGTTTCCACAACCAGCCCTTAAATCCCCCCACTTTATTCTCTCTAGCGCCTTTTCCCCCATTGTTCTCTACAGCCCCTCCCTCCCCCTGTTGTCCCCATCACCCCTCCTAACCCCTGTTCTCTCCAGCCACCTCTCCTCCCACTGTTGTCTCCAGCCCCCCTGTTTTCTCCAACACCCTCTCTCACCCACTGTTCTCTCTCTTTTCCTTTTGAATCCTGAAATACTGCTTTGTTTACCCTAATTTATGCCTTAAATTATGTTAGTGAAGGACATTGGGATTGCTCTTATTATTTGTGTAAGTTTTGTTAATTTGCATGTTTTTATGACATTGGTTGAAAGATACCTAAAAAAGGTGCACCAGGAAGGTAAAAAATGCATCCATTGGAAGTATAGGATGGCTGTCAATTACCAACACCTCCTAAATACCTTAAACATGAAGACCTTTTGGGCAGAGAAATGTGCTTTGTGAACCTTTACTATACGGGGTACAACCCCTTAAAAATGTCTTCTCCTTTATTCGGGGTCTCATTTTTAATATTCTCACGGTACAAATAAAATCGTACTTTATCATGATATACATAACAAGGCACATGCCTGTAACTAACTAACACTCAGCAAAGAACATTCCCTATTAAATCAACTCCTCTTGTAAAATAGTAGAAAATTTTGCTCCCTCACAGATGCCACTATCTTGACCCAGAAATCAATGCCTTTCATTCATGTAGAGACAAGTAGTACATGTTTTGTAATACTTTTAAAAATTACATATGGGGCAACTGAATTGAGCACTTTAAATAAAATTACTTAGCTCAATAGTGAGATTAGTCAAGTCTAAGCAACTAAATTGCAATCATTTTTCTTTCTGTACAGGTATGGTGAAATATATTTTAGAATGTATAGTTTTTCTGATATATATAGATAGCTGATTATTATTTATAATATTTATTTATATATATAATGTCAGCATATTTCACAGCATTGTGCAATCAGCTAATTTTTTTCTGGCCTATCAGTCTCTGACCCAGTGAAGACTGAAAACTAAACACACAAACAAATCACACCAGAGGAAGTTTAGACTGAATCCATTTAATTTATAAGTTCATGTTTGGACCATATTAGCTGAAACACCTGGACAGAGGATACATAAACAAGAACTTCACATAGATTGCACTTTGGTCATAATCAAACACAAGGCCATAACATTTCGAGCATAAAATGCCAACCACTGGGCCACCCACCTATGAAGTTTCTTTTCGTTCTTTATCAATTATTTTGGTAACTAATTTTTACGTGTTTTTTTTTTACATTATTAACAATCAAATTCTTTGGGAATACGATGAGTGGTAATATGAAGAGTAATGGCATCAAGCTTTGTATAGAGTATTGTAGTACTTGCACTGCTATTACTTGTCTTTACATAAACAGTGTGTTGATATTGAATGGAGGATGGCTAATTTTCATCAGTTCTCTAGATGTCCTAGAGAATTTTTAACTTTTTCAGCCTTTGATACAGATTTTGTACTGGAGTCAGCTTTGTGAACTATAGTCGAGTAATAAATTAAATGATAGTTCCACAAAAACCTAAAATCCTAGTTAGAAGAATTAAGTTAGACATGTTAAATAAGAAAATGTCACTTACAAAAGCTGCCCTGATCCTCTGATCTGGCGGGTCCTGAGATGCCTCTAAAGGTCCAAGCAAGAGATTCGGCTAAGGGGAAGATTTTTAAAAACAGTTAGCAGTTTTGTTAAGGTCCCTTCTCATTTACCCAAATAAGGAGCTCATGGGGAGGAGCCTTTACAACATGATTATACAGTTTCAAATAAGCCTGATATGGGAACGAACCATTAAAGGCATCCAAAGAACTTGCTAGATTGTGGGACCAGGGGAGTGCAGGTTATATTGATATTTTATTGCTCATTGTAGTGCTCCCATTCAACCCATAACTAAAAAATGCTTTTTTAATTATATGTTCCATTTTAATCTCCTACTGCCTCATTCATTCTGCACAATTGTGTAAGTAACTTGAAATATATGGGCATGGTATTATATTTGAGTCACCTTGAAAATATTGCTATGAAGTCCTGGTATTCCTAGTCATATGCTAGGATGCACATCAGTGGCTGCATTCAAAAGTCCAGGGGTGCTGTGATCACACACAAAACTAAATACAAAGTGAAGTGAAGAGGGGATATTTTTTTTTATTCATTATAAAATATTACAGTGAAAAATTACTGTGTCCACAATTATACAAGTAGTAGCTTTATTTTATGTAATCTTTATTTCTGGACAGCTCCAGACAATTATTCCTCTATGAAGAGTAAAAAGAAAGTGCTGAATCATGTAGACTATATCACTTTTAGCAATATTACCAGGTTGAAATACTGCTTTATATTTCTTCCTCTTGGATCTTCAAGGAGTAATAAAGGGCAGAACTTGTTCTAGTGTAAGAAATGCTGCATTATAGTTTTGACATTGGACACACTTTTTTTTATAAATGACTTGACCTTTATTAATGAAAGTATACAATATGGCTTATGACAGGTGAAACAAAATAGCTCTGATATAAAACACTTTTAAAATACTAGTACTATGGAAGTGTTTAAATAACATGAAATGATTTTTTCTTTTAAATAATGATCGCTCTATAATAAAATGTGTTGACTGGTAAAATATGCAGAAATCTGAAGAGATATACAAGTTACCTACTCAAATATGGGCCCATTCATTCTATTGGCAAGAGCAATGTACACTATATAGTAAATAATTATTGACTAGGGGCCTGATTCACTAAGGATCTTAACTTAAGAAACTTCTTATTTCAGTCTCCTGGACAAAACCATGTTACAATGCAAGGGGGGGGGGGTGCAAATTAGTATTCTGTTTTGCACATAAGTTAAATTAAATACTGACTGTTTTTTCATGTAGCACACAAATACTTGATAGCTTATTTGTACACTGAAATTTAAAGATATTTGTGTGCTACATGAAAAAACAGTCATGTGCAAAACAGAATACTAATTTGCACCCCTTGCATTGTAGCATGGTTTTGTCCAGGAGACTGAAATAAGAAGTTTCTTGAGTTAAGATCCTTAATGAATCAGGCCCTAGATGGCCATCTTTAACTCCCAGAATCAGTGCCTTGGAAAAAGGTGACACACAACAGCCCACCCACAGAGCTACGGGGCTAGTATATACCACCCACACTAGTGCTAGCAATGACAACAATACAACAACAGTGCCCTGGTCCAAAAATCCATAATACCTGACCAATGTGCTGCACAACTTAACTCCTAGCACTAGGCGTAATGTACTACCTTTACTACAATCATCACAGTTTCAAACACCAATACACAGAATAAAGACAACAGGTACAATAACAGATACAAAAAGCCTACCTTCAATTGGGGCCAAGTATTTGTGTGCTACATGAAAAAACAGTCAGTATTTAACTTATGTGCAAAGCAGAATACTAATTTGCACCCCTTGCATTGCAACATGTTTTGTCCAGGAGACTTAAATAAGAAGTTTCTTAAGTTAAGATCCTTAATGAATCAGGCCCCTAGTGAGTATCATTGTTCTGTTTCATCACTCTTTTGGTGGGGCCCTCACCAGTACATGGTTGAGTAGGATATTCAGGCAGGATATTTTCCAGTCCTGAATATCTGATGTCCAGCGTCCAGGCCCAGGTCAAATTGATGTGTAGGCAATGGGTAGAGTGCAGAGCCTCTACTTTTGCTCGTCACCTCGGACACTCCCTTCTGTCCAATCTGGATTATTGCACTCCAGTAATTGATGTAGTTTCTCCACTAGACCAAAGTGGCGTATAGGGAGCAATGCTGAGACATCGGTAAGAATGGTAGGTGAACCAATTGTTTAGAAAGTAAGAAATTTGTGTGCATCCCTCGTTCCCCTCAGGCGCTACAGCAGACTTCCTACATCTCTGATGTGCAGAGGAATTTGCCACACAGAGGAAGGGAGGGAGAGACTCATAAATCTGTAGCATCAGCGAACTTTTCCTAGTACTAGTCCTGGCGGATGGCTGCGCAAAACGACAGAGCTAAGGTAAAGAAAGATAAGACTAGAAATGATAATTAACAATTATAGAATAGTAATTAACTAAATATTCCTCATACAAAACCTGGTCTCAAAAAAAATTTGTCTAGAGAATAACCGGCGAAACTATATTCCCTAGAGAATAACCTACGGAACTATATTCCCTAGCGAATAACCTACTTTGATTAGCTTCAGTGCAGACACACCCTGTCAGCCTGCAGTTAGCTGTGGAAAAGATACTTTCAAACCATTTCAAAACATGACTGGCGGAAGACAAATATACCGAACATAATCAGCGTGAGTGGAAGTATTAACGTCCACGGATCCTACGCGATGACTGGGTCTATACAGTCGTATTAGCTGAGGTCTATGTTATCCCTCCGGAGGGTCTTCAAGTTGGTGAGAGACTTTTGGACTAGAGGTATGCTCATCATAAGAAGGTATTTTATACACTTGTTACGCCACAAGTTTGTGGTTTATCCATCATCGTTCCCCCTTTTGAGATATTCGGACATCATTTGGAGTTCACACATATTATATTAGGGTATTTTTTCCCTAGGATTGGACTGCTGAAGGATCTTTAGAGGAGTGCTTATTTAATGCTTGGAAACCTGTAATAAGAGATCTGTCGATCACAGACACTATTTTTCAATTATCATTTTTTATTTTTCATTTTTTGGTGGCTTTTTATTTATTTTCATTTTTTATAGGTTTTTTATACACATATATTTTTCTGTTTCTTATGCCCAGGCATTTCTCATTGTTTATTGCTATGTGCATATATACACACACCTTGTATGCATACCAATTGGTGTATTAATTGGATATATCATATTATATTTGTTGTATTTCTTTTATGAGTATTTTCTTTTTTTATGGCTAATTGTTATTAATTTTTTTTATTGGATTAAATGTTATTACTCATTTTTGTTTGGGCTTCCTAAGTGAGTTCTGACAAAATCGGGTTATTGGTGATATTAGGTTGTCTCCCAGCACTCTATATTTTTGTCTGTTTCATACAAATTTTGGGCTTGAGTTCTTAAGGTGAGTAAAGTTTAAAAATGAGTAACTTTGCACCTGGGCAAAACCATGTGGCATTGGAGGGGGAAGTAAATTTAAAATGTGGGAACAGATTTACATTTGGGATAGGGCATATCCTAGATCAACTTTAAATTTCAGTGTAAAAATAAAGCTAGCAAATATTTGTGTGTTTCATGAAAAAACAGCCAGTATCATCATCACCATTTATTTATATAGTGCCACTAATTCCGCAGCGCTGTGCAGAGAACTCATTCACATCAGTCCCTGCCCCATTGGAGCTTACAGTCTAAATTTCCTAACATACACATACAGACAGAGACACAAACTAGGGTCAATTTGTTAGCAGCCAATTAACCTACCAGTATGTTTTTGGAGTGTGGGAGGAAACCGTAGCACCCGGAGGAAACCCACGCAAACATGGGGAGAACATACAAACTCCACACAGTATTTAACTTATATGCAAAATATAAAATTAATTTGCACCCCTTGCGTTGCAACATGATTTGTCCAAGAGTAAACTTTCTCCTTTTTTTGCTTTGCTCTCCTTAATGACTCAGGCCCATCATGTTTACAGATAATATTATCTATGATTATGATTAGCCGAAAACAGAATGCTTATACTGATCTCAGTTTAAAGATTATGGTAATATTAATATTTAGATATCAGAAGAGAATGCATACTATACTCTATCAAAATAACTGATGCAACCAAAGTGTAACAGTACTAAATAGATATGCAATTGATATTTGAATAAGTACCTAAATATACTACACTCGAAGATTAATCAAATCAATATATACACAGAGGACTTTATTCATCATTTCCTGGTTTTGAATGTAACAAAATAGATCTACGCATGCCCATAACCGAGAGACACATCCATGAACACAGCCCACATGCTACTGCCTATGATTTCGGGGAGTGAACGGAGTGGGAAGGGGCATTTTGTACAGTACATGTACAGTAGGGGTGTGGTAAACTCAAGCACACACAGCCACATCTGAATCAAGCTTTGAGTTTCTCAAAGTTACTTGTTTTTTTGTTGTATCTCTTGCTACAGTTAAAGGGCTAGTCTAAGTCCTGACAAGTAGTGATGACAGTCTTGTTTGCATGCTAGAACATGTGTTTGCAATGAGGAGCAACTGTAAAAACTGTATTTTATGCTCACTAGACATTAACAACATCCCAATAAATCTATTTCATGGAAAAAAAAAAAAATAATTTAAATCATCATCATATCATGAATGCCTACATTATTAACAGGTGACATTAATTCAATATTTTTTTATTTTTGCTGTACGTTTTTTTTGAAAATTTATGATCCATATATTCACAGGTATTGGACATATCCTGCAGCATTTTGTGTAGTAGAGTACAGCATACTTGCCTTCAATTTCAACAGTGTACGTATCTTGAGATCCGTGCCTTGATGAATTTGGGAGTGCGCAACGTCAAAATACATGCATTTAATACTAAACACGGGTTGCACTCAAAATGCATGTCTTGATGAATCAGTCCCAGAATGCATATCACTACTTCTCCAGAGTGAGGGCAACTAATGAAGAAAATATCAAATAGATCTAAAATGACTGAACTAATTTCATGAGTATCCTATTCTGTGATTTCTAGTAGGATTATTAGACCACTCCAACATGGATAATATCATATATATATATTTACACAGTAGCATACATTTTTTAAAACACAAACGCACATTTTAAATTATTCGCTGATTTCTTTTATTTGTGTAGACAATTATACAGTCTTTAATAAATAATTAAAAAAGGTTACATTTTATTTTATTTTGGTGTAGGAAAATGAATGATGGATAAATGTAACAAAATATAAAACACAGACAAAAGTATTATCTATTGAGTGCACAACACAAATTATGTTTCCTTCAACCCTTTTGCCTACTGATTCTAGTAAATGGTAGCACCTCTTAGATAGATAGATAGATTATATATAGATAGATAGATAGATAGATAGATAGATAGATAGATAGTGATATTACCTACAATTGAACCTAAAAGAACCTACATGATCCACTTCTTTTCCTCCTTATTTTCTTTAGTACATTGATTCGCAAATCTGTTTGCAATTACTGCACATGATTCTGCCATCATGATCACATTTTTTTTTTTTTAGCTATTTGCTTATTCGTTCATTCAATCTTAAAAATGCATCATTTGCAAATGTCCAGCTGAATTAGGCCAGGTGTTACAGGGCTGATTAATTTGGGCATGAATCTGCTGATTTTGAGTGTATAGCATACGTAATCACTCTGAGCGTGCCCAGAACAGACAGATATGGGTGAGAAAAAGAGAGACATGGACATGTATATAAGCAATGTTCATGCGATAGTGAGCACAAGGAGTACAACTTCCGACTTTGGGGAGTGAAATATGCGGGTAAGGGGCACTTTGCCATACTCTGTGTACAAAAGGGGCATGCCAAACTCGAGCACATGCAGCCACGGCTATATCAAGCTGTATCACAGTGAATGTAACTTGTTTATCTGCCGTATCTCTTGCACCAGCTCTGGGGCTAGTCTAAGTCCTGATCAGTAATGATTACAGTGTTGTATACATCCTGTAACACGATTTGCAACTGTAAAATATATTTTTATATTCAGTAGACATTAACAACGTTTTAATAAATGTATTTCATGGAGAACATTTTTTTTTTTTATACACTTTTTTTCCCCCACTGGGCTATCATTAATGCCTTTATTATTACCATGTGATGTTGATTCTCTATATTTTTTTATTTTCCTGTGTGTTTTTTTGAGAATTTTTAACAACATAGGGATTGGTCGTATCATGCAGTGTCTTTTGTAGTAGAGCATAACAAGATCTATACTCGAATTCAACAGTACATGTATCTTGAGATGCGTTTTTTTATAAACTTGGGAATCCGGAACTCATGGACACGTGTGTAGAATACGGACTAAGAGTTGCGCTCAGAATGTGTGCCGTAATGAATCAGGCCATAAATGTTTTTCACCCGGTTATCAGGCCAATCACTCAACAAATGACCGTTTGGTCCGATATCACATTAGTGTGGACACACCAACATTGAACATTGTGATAGTGTTTATCAATAAGCATCTCTTACTTGGTATTTCATACCTAATATTGCTGCACAGTTTTCTTTCATCTAGGATCCCTACTTTTGATTGACATCTGTAACAAGGTTCAGAGTGCCTGATTGGGAGATAATTC
Source organism: Mixophyes fleayi (assembly GCF_038048845.1). Lineage (NCBI taxonomy): Eukaryota > Metazoa > Chordata > Amphibia > Anura > Limnodynastidae > Mixophyes > Mixophyes fleayi. The sequence goes on from NC_134402.1 coordinate 261,504,311, forward strand.
AGGCTGTATGAATATCAAAAGTTAGGATAGACGTCCTATAACAACAGCCACTCCAAGATCGGGTGAGATAATTTCTTAATTTTCTGATACTATTGCATCAGAAGAACACATTGATTTTACATTCAGCTGGGTCCCGTTTGATTATCTGCACATTGGTACTTTGGTGCAGCGTAGGAAGCACTGAGAGTTTACTAAAGATATCTGTTATTGTGGGAGTGAGCTGGTCACTCACTCAGGATACCTGCACAGCTTTTATGCATGAGTCAGCACTGCACATGAGACTTTATTCAGTCTCACATATGGAGATGCATTTTTTTGTAGTAAACAGATCATAATATGAGTGCTCGTTGATGAAAATCTACATTATTTTCTGATTTTTGACTTTTGGTTTTGTTTCATCATACCTTAGGGTCACATATGGACATCATTTGAGAGTTGTGTCATAGGTTTTATTTGAGATTATTCATTGGTATTTCTAAAATTGTTTGTTTTATATACACCATTTGTTATATTAATAAGTAAGAAATAAGTTTTTTTTCTGACATTATAGTCCGTAGTATTCACTATCAGATATTTTGATTATACTTGTGGGATTTTTGCCAATATACAAGATATCTGTTTTAGTTTTCTGATTTTGTAGCTGGGGAATGGTATTTCCCCTTATAGGGAGCGACAATGAACTGGAACCCAGGTTGTGTTATATATTGAAAAACAGCTTTTGAAATTTGAGCACCTAAGAGTTTGTTGTTTTTTTTACACCAACAATGAATGATTATCATTTCAAATCACATCGTATCATTTGAATTGTTTTTTTCTAACAGGACTAAAAATCTTCTTCACCCATGGAACTACGTTATTCCAATTCTGCAGTGTGTTTGCACTCACGACCAGCAGTGTAGGCAGATTTCCATAGAGTTTACAGAATCACGTTATTTTCAGCTTATAGTTATTACAGATGATGAGCACAGATCTGAAGGTTGATTTTGTAATATGTATATAGTGTGTACACATGAATCGGCATGATTCGTTGGTAAAATTGTTAATGTTATTGCATCCTGATATGTAGTAGAGTAGTGTGTACACAACCTTAGCCAGCAGTTTGGAGTGTCAAAACTCAAATCACTGGTGATGCCAGGCAGTAAAAGCCTGCCTACATCCTTATATTAGATCATAGCTGTTTTTAGGAGCTATAGCAGTATAGAAGGTATAGGAGAGTAGAGGACAGTGTTTTGTTGTAGCGATTTCATTCTTGGTCTTTATAGCTGAAACTTGTATTGTGAATTTGTGTTGTCTTGTTACTTTGGTACAAGCCAGGATTGCCTGCCACTACACTTATGATTGTCATGTTTGCATCACAGACTATTGGGCTGAGACCCCCTATGGTGAGAGGGTCTCAGCCCAATGTGTCAATCTATGACCCCCAAGACATTAGCTAGGCTCGAGAGTTGATAAAATGCTACCTTCAGCTCATTCCAGTGCCTTGAAAATCTTACCTGTGTGTGCCCTGCTATACTTGCAGCACACAGACTGGAATAACCCTGTGGCCATAAAGTGGAGAGCACACAACAATCCTTGTAGTCCAGACATTTCATTGGAGCAAGTTGGCTCCAGAATCATCTCTCACTTGCTCATAAAGATACATGAGGGTTGTTCAGTTGAGTCTAGACATTTGCACAAAAGTCCTAAACTGAGAACAAATTAAGGGTGAAGCATAGCCACATTCTCTGTGCAGACCCTGTTGCTGGCGATGGTGATCTACCGCCTCCCCTCCTCAAATTCTGCCAACATTTCCTTAGTAAATATATATTTTTTTTAGATTGCTTACAATAGCCATATTGACATAAATACAGTATCAGACGGGTTTGAGGCACTTTATAACTATCATTGACCTGCATAGTCCAATGGCTGGCATTTTTAACAATCTCGCCTCTTAGACCCACCACTAATTTTCTGATAGTTTTTCCAATGGTTTCCCGGGGGGTTGCAAACCAATGCTTGATACATCTCATGCTTTGTATTCTTATCATGTCAAGATGGCGATTTTTAATGTGGAGCTTTTGAAAATAATGCTTTTCCATCTTTTTTTAACAGTTTGTCCTTTCCTGCATCTGCAGTTTTCAAACCACTTAAAACAATTCAGAAGGCGTTGATTTTCAAAACCCAATATTTTTCCACCAATCTATAAAAAGCACTACTAAATACATATTTATAAAGATCTTAATTGTAAAGTTATTAACTGCGCAAAGTAAAACATTGATTCACAGAAAGAGTTGCAAAACCAAAAATAAATATTGCTACATAAAAAAGGAACAGAAGACAGTCATGTTTAAATCAATCCAAAAACACTTAAGAACTTTGGAGTTTATTAAAAAATTAATCCTACAAATAGTATATTCTCACTCAGAATAGACAGCCATTAGATCTTCTTTCAGACATAATGAGATGCATAGCTTATATATGAATAAATAATGAGTGACAAACTCTGGTTCGCCTTTTAAAATATAACACCACAAGGCTCACTAGACCAAAGCACCACATAAGGACATGTTCCCTTTATAATATAAACATTTTATTAACGCTGAAATAAAAAAAATTATCAAATTGGCATCATACTAACAAGCCAATCTTAAATTTTCCCTTCTAGTCAAACCTATTATATCACTATTATATCACTAAGTTCAAATAAATCAACATAAAGAATACGTTCATTCCTTAAATGTTGTGGTCATCCATGCATGAATGTACTTGGGTGCTATACACTGAGAGATATGAACTCTGGTTGCAATCAATGTGTTAATATTCTTTGAAAAATAACAGTGTTTGAATCTACACAACAAAAAAGGTTATTCTAGTTACAATAATTTTGTTGCTGAGCAAAAGCAGTTTTCAGATAAAGACTATAGAAGAGATTACATGACTTTCTGATGTCCTGATGGCCTCAGATGTACCCCAATAAAATTATTTTACCAAATCTAAAATAAAAGATATATAATCGAAATATACCCCATACATCAGCTAAATCTGCCTGTCATAACACGCAACCTGAATGGCCCATTTTGATGTAACATATTTTAAAAAATATAGCAAATATACCCGATAGTACAAGTAAATAGCATAAACGTGTGAATTTTAAAAATCACTATGATCATTTAAAGCCCTACAGAGCTATATGATTTTCATTCATGAGGAAGAATACTGGATTCTCTCTAAATGTGGGAATCATTTAATTACATTCATTAAGTGGATTTCTCACATAGCTAGTGACCATGAGGTTGCATGTATCTTGCTTAGTATAAAGTGAAGTCAAGAACAAAAATAAAAGTATTGCAAAATATCTCCTTGCACAGAGTGCAATAATGTTCAGGTCCACTGCACCATTAAGACCATTTACATAGGCAGGAGATATATTGGATGCACCTGTTGGAAGATCTGCACAAACGCTTAATGAAGAAATCCACTTATCAGACAGTGTACACTATTCTATTTTTTCTGTCTTTAGATTAAAACTTCAAGTATTAAGCTGCAGTATAAACCTTTCCCTGAATTAGATGAGCCACAGCAGCAAGTTTGTAGGGTTCTTTCTTCCTGATTGCTATCCTTAATCCTGTATGTTGCCATTTGGTGCTAGTTACCTTATTGTTCCAAGTATGACTTTCCCTCCATTTGAATAATTTTCCCCATTCTTCAGTATTAAGGACAAATGGGATTCATCCTTAGCACTTTTGAGATTTATGCTCAAAACAAGTCCCACTTGTCCTTAGCACTGAAGGGATAACACACTAACTACTAAGCGCATTTATTACTTTGGATACATATCACATTTGATTTATAAATATGAATAGAATAAATAGCTATTTAGAGAATGTGGAAATACAAGTAAAACAATTGTAACTCTATGCAATGCCAAAGCCATTTGTTTGTAGTACTATTATTATTATGTCCTTAGTATGTAATACAAATGTACTTTATTGCATTTATTCTGTTACTGAACTCTTAGCCAATTAACATGCTCAATGGGGCAGATTCAATTAGTTGCATTAGCTGAGCATTATTACCATTACTACGGTAATTTCTCCGCTGATTTTTGCTCGCAGCTTTATGAGCCGCGAGAAAAAATCAGCGGAGATTTTCTGTCAAATCCTGTGGTCGCGTTGTTCTAAAGAACAATGCGGAGAATTTAATTTATCCAAATGACTGCTTTCCATTCTGTCAAATTGTTGAAGTTAAATAATTGGACGAAGGTGGTAATTAATCATTTCTGTGTTCTATGATCAGTTGCAATGTGATTCATAACATTTGAACCTTGTGAACGTTAGTTATAAATAATATTTTTTTCATACACCAAATAGCCAGTACACAGGGATCATAAAAAACAGTTTATACAGGTCTAGAGGCAGGAGCCTGTGGAAAGGGCACCTAGCAGTCTCTAGGAACAAATAACAGAGGAATCGCCTCTAGCTTTGGACATCAGAGCGTTTTGATAGAAGCTTATGTTGGTGTCAACAGATACAAGCGTATGCATGACAAACTCTGCCTTGTAATACTTTGCGAATAAAACCATTTGTGCTTTGATACCACAGCAATCGCAACGGAGAATCTTTATTGCAAACGATAAACACGGATGTAACAAAATATACACTCCACACATCCTTCATTGCTTATAAGGCAGTGTCTTCAGAAAAACATTATTTCATCCTTATATTTGCTAAACTTTCTTGTACATTAATGAGGAATTTTTCCTGTAATATGTACTTAACAGCAAGAAAAGTATACACTAGTGTGCATAAACTGAAAAAGATATTTTGGCCTCTTATTTTGAATTCATGTATCTATGGACTGCTTTTAAAATATTAATTTTGCACACTAAAAATTTCAGGAAAAAGTAAAAACTGTTTCTCTGTTCTTAATGTGGATCATAAAAACAAAGTTTTGTGAGAAGAGCATTTACATTATTCTACTAACTAATATAAATAGTCTGAATATATTGGATAGATTTCCAGTAAGGAAAAAAATAACATTAATACTAGATTACATAGTCTAAAAAAAACAAACAATATTTTTTAAGCAATTTTTGCATTGCTGGGCAGATCCATAATGATTACACAAAGCCAAGTTGTGACATGTTTCCAACCAGTTCTACTTACGAGTCATCAAAGAAACATTCTCTTATTGAATCATTAACATTATACTGTAGGTGTCAAATTAAATATATAATGCTCCATTATCTTGATATTGCTTTACATCAAATGATTCTGAAAATAGAGACCATGAAAAGAAAGTGAATAAATAAATGATATCTCCTTATGTGTTTAGAAGAGGCCATTTCACATTAACAAAAATCAATATTAGCTGGATTGATTTCCTTCAGTAAGGAGTAGTATTGTTTGCCATAATGTAACTAATACATAACATTACCAACATAATTACATTATTATCTACTTCTACTTCCATATTTACAGAGTAGTATTCAATTCCTCTACTACTTGTAAAACTGCAATTATCCAATGCATTACAGATCACTCAGTATAGATAACACCATAGATCTAACTCACAAGGTTAAATCATGTAGTTCTGGGCTACTCTATATATGCCATTTTACTGCTGCATATGTGCTCTCATAAAACATAATAGGTACTTCTCAACAATATGTTGTAAATAAGATCACAGTTAACAGATAATTTAATTATTGGAGAGTAAATGTTTGCAAGGTTTAACGATAATCTTAAATGCAATATATAATTGTATTTGTGCAATATAGAAGTCAAATGATCTTCTTTTTCTGCCATTTATAGGAGGAATTATGTGATAGTTACCTGTTTTTTTTTTATTTCACTGCAATATTGATCTTTTATCAACATATGGGATATGATGAATGTATCCATAGAGGCTATTTATTACATAGACATATGTATAAATTGATTTTAATTATGCAACCACCATGTCACACAAACTGATAATAGGTATTGAAAAGTTTGAATTGGATGTGACCAGAAGTGATAGGGGATAGGACATAGCAGCATAAAATAGGAGAATAGTATGTTACATTGCAGTGAATTAAGTAATTATAAATGCTTATTATTAGAATGACCAAGTATAATGTACAAGAATATATAAAATGTATAATATGGAATGCGTACGTACATTTCACTACAGTCCTTTATATTACACTAATAGCAACAATTTTATGCTTCCGGTCAGATTTTGAAGCCAAATTACAATGTGGGCTAATTTTCCTAAAATATGAGGGAGAAGTGGGTCAGTCTAAATTGTAGAATTTCATTCCCCCAGTGTTGATATTAGATTACATACTGAACTCTGTTTTAGTCATAGTGTCAGGATTGTCAAGGAAAGTGAATATTCTTGAACTTCAAGCAGTTTGGCTCTGCCTCTGCTTACACATAAAGTCAAATGGGCACTCTAGTTGTCATTAGAGTCTCCCTAAAAGAAGCATGTGTTTATTTGCTTAGTGCCCTCATGTTTTAGTCCTCAACAGTCCCACTAGGTGGCAGCTAATGAAAATCCGAGTAAAATAGTGGTCTAAGGGTCAGTAACATACAGTGGGGTAGAGTCACAGAGTGGACAACGGTAAAGGCAGGCAGGTAAAAGATACCTATTTCCCAGTAACTATCACATAAGGTGGAGATTTGGATGTTATTATTCAGAAGTTGCTTTTATTCTTGTTCTAATGTATTCATAAGGAGAGCACAGTGATATGAAGCAAATATGAGAATGAGGATGTTGTTCTGCAGAAATAAAGTTGAAGTAATAATTTTATAGGCTCCAAACTGAAGATACATTGCAAAAAGTAAAAAATCTATATGTGGTAATACACCTAAATGATAAAAGTCACACATTTTACATTCCTAACGGATAAGCAGCATTTCAAAACATTCTGCTAAAGCAGAAATAGAATGTGTCATTATCATGTACATAGTAATCCCTCTTGTTCTTCAAAGGCCCATGCTAAATCACAGGCTTCTAAAATGGATTAAACAATTTTGTCTAAATAAACACATATACAATCATACTAACAAAAATCTTTTGCATGATTTTAGGTCCCAAGGCTCCAAAACAAGCCCCGGTTGTCGAAAATCTGCATGCTACTATTTCTTAGTTTCCTTTTTTATTTTATTAATATTTATTTCATTTCATTTCTGCAGAATTACCAGGCAAAGTATAATATTCTTACAATAAAAATTAATGGCCATTCTGTTTTACAGAAAAACAGTTCTAGTTGCTCTAACCTCTTTCAGTAGCATTACTGAAGGATGAGGTGGTCCTATTAACTATTTTATGTAAAATCTTTGACATGTCATTTACAGCCTTCATACTTAGGTATACTCCAGATGGGAAATATACCATACTAATCTGAAATATTCTTCAAGTGTACTGTACACCTCATCTCTTGGATAACTAATATTCTTATTTGGCCTTCACTAACATTCCTACACTGGTGGCACCCAAATATTCCTCTCCACCCTAACCTCTCCCCTTATCTACTATCTAGAGAGACTAACTGTCTCTCTGCTATCTCTATATAGATGTTTTACTGCTACCAAAAGTTTTGGGTAGCAACATAACATGTTGTCAGGTGCCGTCCCGCACTCCTACCTGGTGCCAGGACGGACGCCTTCTCTACACTCGTCCCGTTGCCTAGCAACAGGGCGTCACTTCCGCCCGGCAGACCGGATGTTTGGGCGCATGCGCCCGAACATCGCATCTCCGTTGCTAGGCAACGGAGATGCTCAGGGCCGCTTCCTGTCAGTGGTCAGGCCAGCTGACCGTCGACCTCCACTCCCACCAATGATTGGCGGGTGCCACTATTTAAGCCAGACTCTGGCACCACTAGGGTGCCAGAGTATCTAGTCAGCTAGCCTGTCTCTTGGCTCCTTTGCTATATATATACTATATATATATTCATCCTGCTTGCATCTCCGGATTCTGACCCCTGCCTGCCTGTCCACTCTCTCGGATTATCCCTGGTTCCTGTATTGATCTCCCGGCTCTGACCCCTGGCTCCCTGACTTCTCTCCTGCCTGACTCCTTTGTACCTCGCAGCGCAGATACCAGCAGGTAAGGCCTTCCAACTACTTTGTTCATGACACATGTCCAATACAGAGAATCATATTTCCTCATTTCAAAATCACCACTTTCCCTGAAATCTCCTTCAACAAGACCACATTTTAATATCTCAAATCCACTGTCACCCAGCCTGGGATTCTGGCTCAGACAGACCCTGTCCTGGTAGAGTTTTCTCCAGCAGCAGCACGATGCCTGGCCTAGAGTCATTTGTGCTGGGAATAAATACACCAGGATTCTCCCAGATATATTGAATTCATTGACATACTGCTCTCCTTATATTCCTGGCTGTTTACACAGGGAGTAGGGTCAAGATGTTCCAATTCTCTCCCTTTCAGCAGGGGTCTATCAGTGGACACTTACATTATTTAACTGTTAGACATACTGTCTCTGTTACCTTGATTATACAATGGAATGGCTTGACTGAATTAAGTATTTGGCTGGATACACTTAACAAAGGGTTACACTATTACATCAGGGAATGACACTCCACAGTTGTGTGAAACATGAAGACATTTGACACATTGAATCTGCAGCATTACACAAACAGAGTCTGTTATGCATTTTGATACAATAACATTTAAATTGATACATATTAATCATATTAATACATTTTCCAAGGCTATTTCAGCCAGTATAGTACTGTGGAGATACATTGCACATAATCTGGAAATTCTAACCTAATTACCTCTTAGATTATATGCCACAATAGACTTTTGAGACAAATGGTAATTACCTTAGTTAATGCAATATGACTTCTTTTGCTCTGCTATTTTCACACCATATGCCAACAGTCTTTATATTTCTAATACATTCAATTTTGCAAGTAATAGAATGGGCAACATGTACCTAATAACAAGAAATAACAATACACATAATACACCAATGCTCTGCTGTCTATACCTAGACTGGGCAAAGGATTAAAAACTAAAATAAACTGTGAGAAAAGGGTGAAGAATAAAAAGGCATCAGTCCAGTGGGACCCTGTTTCATCACAAATCTTTTAGTACATGGTCAAATAAGTGTATTCATTAAATTTCCAATTAGATATATACACATATCAAAAGTGCAAGTATGTCATCCATAAAACAACATTTCTAAAGTCTTAAAACAAACATTTATGTTTAACTTACTGACAGATAGAATTAACTCAAATAAACACTTCTTGTGATGTTTATGGTATCGTAATATACCTCACTGGTGTCTAGGACTATGAATGGGGAAGAAAAATGCCAATCAAGCTCCATGGGTAAGCCTGGCGCCAGGTGAGGGAAAATATTAAAAGTTTTGGCTCTATTAAAATTCGTAACTGTTTATTTTGTGTGAATTTGCAATATAGGATCAAATAGTATTTCTACTAAACTTCAGAAATTACCTTCTAAGATGTTTTGTAGCTTTCATCATACTGGAGCCAGTGCTCTGTAAATTCAAAATCAGTGCACTAGAATCTGATTTGCCAGGATGTACTTAGCCATGATACCTCATTGAGGCTGTCTTGTCTCATTCAAAACTTTTACATTTTAAGGTTCTCTAATAATGGTATTAACTATTATTACTGAATGAATGACATTGGTGTCTTTGTTATTTTTATATATTTAATGGAAAGTTAAACAAATTTCTCATGTTGGAAATATTAAATTGAGAATTTTGAGTATTTACCATCCTGCTGTTTGTAGGATAAAAATCCAAACCACTGGTGATGTGTGGCAATGTCTGGTGATTTGAAAAGGACCAAAATATGGTGCTTTAATAAATTTTCCAGCTTAGTGTTTTTATTTGATATTAAGTTTTTGTGGTCCTACAGTTTCAGTATGAATTACAAGCTTCCCTTAAGATGTGTGAACGTTGTTTTTGTTTTATGGGGAATTCAGTGGCTTTAGCACTGATCTTTTTAAACTAGCACCAGAGAAGGTTTAAAAAAAGCGTTTGGCCCATAATAATTGGTTAGTAGGTGGATTCACTAAGAATTGTGCGTTAACTTTTAGCATCTCCCCACGCCTCTCACCTTGCCCATAACTCAAAGTTACTCTGACCAGGCGTAACCTGGATGTCATTGATCCTACCACATTCTTCTTCTCCCTGGTTTCACTTAATTCCTCCATCACCCTGGTCAGGCTGCCTCCTTCTATAATAGCACCCTTGCACTTCAGTTGACTCTTTCGCCCCGGCTGTCACTATTGAGCTATGTCAGTCCTGCCTTAACCTTGGCACTCCAAGGTTATCTTGGAGTGCCAAGGTTAAGGCAGGACTGCCTTAACCTTGACAGTCTTGCCAAGATTAAGGCATCTTCTTCATCTTCAGCTATTTTATATAGCGCCACTAATTTCACAGTGCTGTACAGAGAACTCACTCACATCAGTCCCTGCCTCATTGGTGCTTACAGCCTAAATTCCCTAACATATACACACACAGACAGAGAGAGATACATTAGGGTTACTAGGTTAAATTTGGTGGCAGCCAATTAAACTACTAGTATGTTTTTGGAGTGTGGGAGAAAACCGGAGCATCCGGAGGAAACCCACGCAAACACAGGGAGAACATACAAACTCCACACAGATAAGGCCATGATCAGGAATTGAACTCATGAGCTATTAAGCCACCCTGCTGCCCACTTCCTTCACTACAAGTTCATTCTCTCCTCTTGCAGTTCTTATCTATCACTCTCTAAACAGTCCTAATTAAAGTCTCTCATTTCCTCCCATTCCTCCAACCCCCATTACCTTTTTGCCTCCTTCAACTCTCTCATCTCTCCTCTTCCCCTCCCACTCCCATCCTCACTCTCTGTTCTCAAGATTGCTACCCACTTCACCTCCTCCAATATTGAGTCAACACATCAAGACATGTTCACTCACTGTTCTGTAAATAACTTGATCTACATTACCAAGTTATCTGTGTGTACTTTGTTTTTTCCAGTATGTCCATATGTTATTTTGTTTTTCATGTATCATCTTGCTGTCTGTTTAATGATTACTACTATAAATGTAATTGTCGGCACTTCGGATATTTAGTCCTAGCATTAAAATAGGAGCGATGGCCCTCTTTTTGTACCATAAAACTTGAAGCATTTAAGTAATTATTTATTACCAGACAGTAGTCAAGTGCAAGAATAAATATTATATTTTTTTACATTTCATGTATACATCATTGCTCCCACAACATTTCATTACTCAGCTAATTATTTTTTGCACTGCATTATTCTTATTTTTTGTTTCTGTTACATAAGCATTTCATTAACTTTACATTCAGTCTTTCCCAGGAGATAAATGATAGTCAAGCTCAGGATTGCCCTTGTTTATGAAAGCAAATAGCTTATCTTGCACAATGATCAGAAAATATTTTGCATACAGAATAGTGCAGTAGCTATAAGACATGATCAATAAGAGATGTACTTTACTTTCATAATCTCGGGGGAAAAAAAGATTGAATGCAAGGCTTGTGTATGACAGCGATTCATGAGTCACTCATGTTAAATATAGGACATAATTATTAAAATCTTAAATTTATACACGTTAAGGATTACTTATGAACTGGTAAAAATGTGCTCAAGAAGCACATCTCATTTATATCTCGAATTGATAGATGAACGACACATTCTGGTTCTTGAAAACAAAACTGCCCTCAGAAACAAGCATTATGCACATACTTTTGTGGGATTGCAGGTTCTGCTGAAATATGTATAGTGGGGAGAGTAAAAAGCCACTTCAAAATCAAGCCTATTATCAGATTAGCACTACCCTATAATTAATTTTCCCTTGCTTTTCCTAAAATACTGATCATTCAACCTCCTGTATCTTAAATTAATCATTGGAGTGAGGGGATACTGTCTTTATTATATGCACAAGTGCGCTAGTCCTTATTTACCAAGAAATTCCACAATCCACCCACCTCCACCTATAAGACAACACAAACTTTGTCACTAACTTGCAGATGCCACCTTCTTGATAACAATCCATGTTTTTCCCATAAAAAATAAGTGCATCTGCAGAAAAATGGACATATGGCATGCCAAAGCCTAATTGTCATGGTAATTCCACACTTTTGCACTTTTGGAAATGACGCCCATGGTTATATGGCCTGATTCATCAAGGCACACAAAACAAATGTAATTTGGGCATATGCACCTCGGTATTCAACTACAAGGCAATCTGAAGAAAAGTCTTGTGTGCAATGGGGGTGTAGGTACTCTCTGCATATACGGCACTTGCCATATCGAGACAGACACAACACAGTGCAGGTGTCACATATTGGGGTCTTAACCCTACTTACCCAGTCCAGTTGTGGCTCCTCATCGCAATCCATGCCCCTCCTGGCTGTCCATTGCACTCCTGAGTATTTTGTCACTATCTGTAAACAAACATTCCATGCTGTTTTGCATCATGGCCATGGCCATCTTGGATTGCATCACATGATCCATTCTGACAAAGCAGTCTTCAGCAACCCTAGTCTCATGATTCCACCAGTCTATCAGTGCACAGGGCACCCAACTAAAATTAGGAACTGTTGGCTGCCCATTCACAAACACTCTGTTCTGACTGCAGTATCTCCTACCAGCATTATCAAGTTCTATATTCCTGGCAACTCTATCTCCTATCAATAGTACCAACTGACTTTGGTCCTGTCCACAGCATCCAGGGGATGCCAAGAGGAATTTGAGGCCCCAATACAACAAGTTTAGGGGCACCCCCACTCCATAAATGAGGCGAAGGGCTGTGTGCTGCCGAAAGGGGCAAGACCACAGTCTTGGAGGCGTGGTCAACATGGGGCATGGCTGTGTCACTTTAAACATGACATATTGGGGAGATTCAAAAAAACGGCCACTGAGACACGTCATGTGTATTTTTTTAGTGAAATATCTGCTGATTTTCGCTTGCGCACCATAGAGATGCGAGCAAAAATGAGCGGATATTTTTACTGTACTACGAGTAAAAGTGCGCAGCCGCGATGTTCTTGAATCTCTCCCATTATGTATTAAAACAGTGTTGCTCTCACCTACCTATTATTGAAGCTTTCACAACCTGGTACTGGATTCTTGTATGCATCCTGGAATGTTGGAACCTGTTTGGAAAATGTACATGAAATGTGGAAAATAATTAGTGAACACAGTACACAACACAGATCACGCAGTGTATAGTTATATAATAAGCAAAATATGCGTGATAAAAATAATCACAGATATTTATATGTTTGGAAATGGTCAGATAATGAAACACAAGGGTAACTCTATAAGAGAAATGGCTATCGGGGCTCTGCAATTCCATAACGAAGATAAATACACAATAAAAATTAAGATTCTCTTAAAAACCCTTAAACACAAAGTCAATAATGATGAGAGAAAATGACATAAAACTTTAAACTGCAACTAATTTATTCATAAAGTAACATGGGAAAACTTCAATTGCCGGCGATGTGGCATACGGACTTTGCGCTGTGCACATTGCTGGCAATTACAGCAGGAATCTCCACCTTCAATAGAAAAATTAAATCTGTGTACACACACACACATATATATATATATATATATATATATATATATATATATATAATTAAGCCCCCCAGACAGAGTTTAAGTCCCCCAGTTACATCTTAAGCCCAGCAGAGAAAGCATAATCCTCCTCCAGACACAGCATAATTCCACTCCCAGACACATGATAATTCAACCCCCAGACACAGTATAATCCCCCTTCCCCCGACACAGCATACTTACCTAAGCTGTGTTGATTCAGAGATGGAATTCCTCCTCCTTCTTGCTCTGCTGACTGTTGGGACAGTGTATGATGATGTCACACACTGCCCTGGGACTGGGAGCTGCTGACATCTGTCAGCTCCTTTCCTCCCCCATAGACCCACTCGCCAAAAATATTGCTGGTGCATGCACACGCGAGCCTGCCAGCCATTGGGGATTTTTTTTTCGTTTTTTTTATTTAGAACCATTTTTAAAAATAATTATTACCTGACTGCAGGGCCTGGTCCCTCATGCATGCCAGGCCCTGGTAATTTGTACCCACCCGACTCCCCTCTGCCTGCATTCATCTCACACTCCTCACTGTGGGTTCAGTCTCCAGTTGGTTGCTTCACTGGGTGCCAGTTCTGAATCTCCTTTGCTTTGTTTCAACTTTGAGCTCCATTTATTGGGTTCCAGGTCTGTGCACCTGTGTGCAGGTCTCAGTCCTGAGTGTCCCATGACCAGTTCCAGTCCTGAGTTCCCTGGTTCAAGCTCCAATTCTGAGTTTCGTGTCCCAGGCCACAAGTACATACAGAAGTCTTCCACTCTTTCGTGTAAGGCCCAGATGAGTAGAGCATCCTCAAGTCCCCCATCTTAAATTTTTAGTTTACTAAGCCAGCGAAGCCTAACAGTCCTGTTTGTGAAGTGTGACAGCAGGATATGAACAATACATATGTGCAATAGAAAGTCCCAGCAGAGCGCACAGAACATAAAAATATTTATTATAACATGTTAATAATATCATCATTAAGAAAAAGACATTGAAAAATAAAATAAACATTTTTCCCACCAAATAAATTTATGGAGATTTTCTCAATGCATACTGTATATAATGTTTTTTTTTACAGTTGCTACTATTTGCAAACCCATGCTGTGGCATGCATACACATCTGTCATCACTATCACTCGAAATTTACACTTGCCCTTAGCTGGTGCAAGTGATACGGATGAAAATCACTTACCTAACAGATGCCCAAAGCTTGAATTGGATGGATGCGCGTGCTCTCAACCTTGGTACGCACTTACTGTGCATTGATTACATAGGCTGTCGGAAGTCTCCTTTGTGTTCGAAGTGCATTCACTTGCATATAGTCCTTTTCTAAGCATGAACAATGCAATTTTACGCAATATATGGCATGTATCTGCATTTACATTCCTTAATGAATCAGGCCCACATTGTTAAAAAGCAAGAATTAGGCTTACTAAAATCATCATTATGTAGTAAGGTCTTATGAGTGTGTATTCTAATTATAGTCCACTAATATTTACAGGAATGCAATCTTCATTATCAGAACGCTCAATAGGACACTTAAAAATCAGTGAACAAGGAACAATATGAGAAGCACAAATGATTTCTTCTTATTGTCTTCTTATTGTCTAATGGACAACATTTCTATAGGTAACAATGTAGAAAAGAGGTTTCTGACCATTGCAATCAATTAGATGTCGGCTTTCATTTTCTAATAATCATAATATACGCTATGGGCAACATGACTTTTTTACACATTTTTTTTTTTCAGTTTTGCTAAATGCGTATGCTCCTTTATATTTTGCACGGCTAGCAATGGCCAAGAACGGATATATCTATAGTTAGTTAATCAGGTAATTTTGTAAATATTTTATTTAACATTTTTAAAGGTGAAACTCAACCAGTATGGTTCTTGATTCTTATATTTTGGAAAAAGGATGTCCCAATCTGCCACAGGCTGAAGTCCAGTGTCTCCTCTCTAGAGGCTGCACATCCTTTATCATTTCTCCTGGAGGCTAATCGCCTGTGTCTTGCCTTTAAGAGACTGCCCCTCCCAGCAAGATTATATTGATTGAGCCAGTTAATTAAGTGACTTTGCTGTTGTTGGTCTCTTTGAGAAACTCCTGTTTGGATCCTGACTTCTTCCTGGTTTTTGACTCCCGCTTTGTTTCCACGTTATACACCTTGTCTTCTGATTCAGACCCTGGCTTTGTTTGACTTTGCTCCTGCTTACTGCCTGATATATTGTGGCTCTCCCAGGTTCTGATCCCTGGTTTCATGACACTCCATTTGCTTGATTCTCCTGTGGATCATCCAATGCCTTGTGCCTCCTGGCTAACCTGTGCCTCATGCCTCCTGCTTCATCTGCAAACCTGCATCTGCACTTCACCATTTGTGCCTAATATCATGTGTCTCCTTGTGTCTGCACTGTCACGGCAATAGGGTTTCTGGAATCCGTCTCGGGACCCCTGTGACTAGCTGTGGCAGTAGTGTAGTGGAAACTGGGAGGAGGATCCACACAGAAGATATTAGCTGGAATCTGTACACAAGCAGTTGGAATGAAGGTGAATCCACACGATGAATAAATAACCAAGGTATTTATTTCAGCAGAATGAAGCTAAGTTCACACAAGGGTTAATGGTGTGCAGTACATATAACAGCTACAAGATGAAGCAGCTGAATTCTCAGAGGGTTATTGGTTTGCAGTCCATATAACAGTAACTAGATGAAGCAGCTGAATTCTCACAGAGAGTTATTGGTTTGCAGTTCATATAACAACAATTAGATGAAGCAGCTGAATTCATACGAAGGGTTACTGGTTTGCAGTTCATATAACAGTAACTAGATGAAGCAGCTTAATTCACACAGAGGGTTATTGGTTTGCAGTTTATATAACAGTAACGAGATGAAGCAGCTGAATTCACACAGAGGGTTATAGTTTGCAGTTCATATAACAGCCAGCAAGATGAATTTGAACTCGCACAGAGAAGTTCATAACACAGCTGCAGGATGTGGCTGAATTCCCTCAGAGGATAAATGGTGGAGATCTGAAGCAACAACCAGGATGAAGCTGAATTTACATGAATGGTTGAAAACTGTGTACAGCAGGAGGATAGAACCAGCAAAACAGCAGCAACTGTGGAGATCTGGAAATAGGAAAGTGTTGCACTGGCCATTTGCTGAATGTAGGAGGAGACTCTTATAGTCTGCAGACGAAGCCAATTGGTAAATGAGATCAGGTGTTCAGACTCAGCAGGATGTTTAGCAAATGTCTCACCCAAGATGGCAGCCTGCAGTACTGCAGACAGAAGTCACGCTTGTCCCAGGATAGAATGCTACATTCAACCAGGAGGGAGATGTACGGTGATATGGTACCGCCGAGTGGTACCATACAGAACTAAGACCCCAATTTGTGACATGCACTTTGTCTGTATACCTGAATATCAGTCTCTCTTACTGCAGTTTACAAACTATACCTGGTACCTGATGTTTCAATGGACTATGCATATTATCAACCATTGACTAAACCTATTTATTTTCTGTGTGATTTGTGTTTATAATAAAGACATTCTGTTTCACTACCACAGCTCTACATGGTGTTCATACTAGGGATCCTGACAAAGGCTTGCTGAAAGTTGAACTACAACAGCTATAAATATATCTATTATGCGATGTGATATTGCCTTGCAAGTCATTATAGTTTTCAAACTCAGAAAGTAATACAGAATTTGGCCGCTGCATTCAATAGCAGACATGTGCATATGCTGATTGATGGAGAGCTCAGCCTGGGAAGCAGATGAGGAAGCGCTGGACCAGGAACTGCCTGAAGCAAAGCTGCTTCACAGAGCCCACCAGACCAAGGCAAGATTATCGGTGGACTCAGTGCATGACAGAGACCCTGCAACCCCACCATCCTTACAAATGTGCTTTTTACCCTGTGCCTAATAACTCTTCACTTAGGGTCCAAATATATTCATTATCCATTCTTTAACTTAAGAAAAAGTGCCATATTCTCAAACCTTGCAGTGGCTACTGATGCCTCATTAAAATAATTTTTATAGATATATACTAAATTCAATTTACAAGGATTTTATAATTTAATCTGAATAGAGATTGATACTCAAGATGGACTCTATGAATACCTGATACTATTTGACCTCTGTAATGCACCAGCAATATTCCACAATTTAGTTAAGTAAATCTTTCATGATATTTTTAAGTTTGACACTGTACAATTTTAGATATTCTACTTTTCTCTTGAACGTTGTTCTCTTATCACAAACAGGTCAACATGACTCTACAATGCCTACAAGTCATTGTAGGTGAAGTGTGAAAATTATTTAATTGAACAGTCACAACTCTCTATTTTTGGTTATATTATTTTCACCTCTGAACTTCAGATGTATTCTAAACAGGTTTTATCTATCCTGAATTGCTCTCTGGATATATAACTAAGTAAATCGGAGATTTCTTGGGAAACGTAGATCCTCAGCTCTACCATGTTTGATGTGCATATATTGTGTTATAGAAGGTTGCCTCTAAACCTAAGCAGCTCCAGAAAACCCTATATAACAGGAGCAGTGAGTACATATAAGAGATTACTTAGCATCATCAATCTCCTATAGGACCTCTAATTCCTTTTGCTTTTCTGAGTATATACATCTTGATCTACCAATTTCTAAAGGCTTTTCCTTTCATGACAGATCTTTTTTTCAAAATGTCCCATTTTTCCCTTCCACCTTAATCCTTGACAAGTTATCATTATTATCAATGAATTTTTTTTCTGGCACAACTTGTGTAAGAATTAGAAGTCAAACTTATTTTTTTATTATGCTTATTTTCTGTCTAATCAATTGATGTTGACCCAACTGGCTCTTAACAAGAATTATTGTTTGCATGTGACCCTGACCCAGGCTAGCAATATTAAATCTTTTCAGCCTGCTCTTACCTTGGCCTATATACTGATTATGATTCTTGTCCTTCTGTGTTGTCAACTGATGCCTAGATTGAGGGATGTGGATTTCCCAAGATGAAGTCCATCACTTTGTTAAAACTGTCCCTGGTAAAATCCACTGTTCTCAGGATCCTCACCTTAGATCTAGCCACAACCAATTGCTAGCAGCAAAGTGGGTTTAAATCTAAGACAACTCACTACAATCTGAACCAATATAATTTTGTTACTTAGCATTTTGTGTTGATTGGATATAACTTAATGTGATATGGTTTGTTGTACATATGGAAATGCTTCCAAATATAGGCTACATACATATATTGGCTATCTCCATATATTTTTTTCTTCGATTTGTTCTTGCTACTTATTATACATTTTGACAGGATTGGCTATTATTTGTAACTTTATTCTCTATTCATTCATACATTGTCAATGTAAGTTTGGTGATGAAAGATTTTTTTTCTTACATTGTTTGATGTTTGCTTTTACCTGGGGCAATTTTGGTGGTAGGTTTCCTTTATAAAATAACCATTTATCCTTTAAGGGAAATTTTCTTTAAATCAATTTTTTCTGTTTTCATTTTTGGATTTAGTTGAGATGATTCCAAAAAAGAACAAATAAAACTATTTTCACCACTTACCAAATGTATAATACCAAACTAAACAAGCTTCATAATATGTGGTTAAAACTGAGACTATACTGATACTATTTGCAAAATAAGTGAAACAGCATGATATAAAATATGGAATTGGAATTCGAGGAAGGAAAATTATTTGATTGGTCCAATATGAATTAAATTGTGTTAAGTACATAGGTAAAGAATGATCATGATCTCAGCATCAAACTGACTATCAAATTATGAGTTTGATTGCATTGCCAACATAGACTTTGATGTCTCCTGCTTTGAAAATAATAGTTTATACTCGGATAAATCATAGCATCAAATAATTTTAGGAAAACAAAACAGTGTGAATGATAATATATACTTTTTTTTAGATGAGGGTGATCATCAAAAAACAAAAACAAAGATAAAATTAATCAACAGAAACCTGAAAAGCAATTTAATTTAAACTGCCAATACAGCAGGTGTAGGATGACAGATTAAAACAGATTAACCCAGATTAACTATTTTTCGTAATCCCTGTGCATTTAAACTGTTTTAAAATAAATTGTTCCTCTCACTGTGAGTGATAAACAACAACATAATTATAAACAAATTCAAACATATACAAGTGCACACACACATATATACATATATATCGGTAATGATTGAGCAAGTGACCTTTGTTGTGAGGACCATGCTTTACAGTGGGTTTCCAAACACAAACAAATATTTTGCACCACCTTGTGTGTGATTTTGCAAAAAAAAGTTCAGAACTGACATGTGAAGACAAACATGTTCCTAGGTACCTCTTTTACATTTTCACCCAACTATCACTAGCCATGTATAGTCCAATTTCTTGGGAGTTTCAATAAACTCATAATAAGGCAAACTATCTAAAAATAAAGACAACCACTCTTTTTGTCAGCAAAGATTTTATGATAAAAAAACAGGTATTCATACAGTGCATGACCATGGGCTTTTATGTTCCCTGTCTCAAATCTTAACCTCACCCCCTCGTCCACATTATTCATCTCTCTCTGTCTCCTGAATGTAACACTTTTCCTTCTATTTAACGGCATCCTGATGTTCTAGAAATTTCTTTTGCGTAGAGTGTTCACTTCAGCCATTTGCACGTGTAAAATCCAAAGTGGGCTACCAGTGGTTTGAAACTTAGTCCATACACAAACAGAGAAAATTTCACTGCATTCATGGCCGGAGAACGGAAACACAACACAGGATCTGGCTGTCTTAAGCAACTGTTCTGTTTATTCATATCAAGGTTACACTTATTCTTATAGCACTCTGAAACTATTTGCTAGCATAAAAAAAGAGATAATACCTAGCATCATAGATCTAAAATAATAGGAGCTATAAGTCTACAATTATGTTGTTTTAGCCTTAGCAAATTCCAAGAAGCTTAAAAATTACATTGTTATCTAAAATAAACATCCTTTTCTAGGCCTTTGTTATCTTCTACTTTTAAGCATATTCTACACATTTTCTGGAACCTTGCCATATACTCATTAGTTTTCTTACTAACTACTGGATTATATTTGAAGCAATCTTAAAGGCACAACACAGAATATTAAATTACTTCTATATTCTCTTTTCTCTAATAAACTTTTCTTCTTTTTTTTACAACAGCCTCTTCTTCTGTCCACAACCTCTCTTTTAAATGGTTTATGTACATGAATCCATCTAAGATTACTTACTCCTTAGGCAATCACCACCACACTTGAAGGGGAAAAATGCACATTAGTATTTATGCTTAACATACAATAATGACGTTATAACCCACTATTGAGATGTGAACTTAAAATACAGCAAGGCTAAGGCACTTTATACTAGGGGTGTGCACTGGCCACTTTTCGTGTTTTGGGTTCTGATTAGCTTGAGGTTTTGGGTTTAGATTGGTTTTGCCAAAACACCCCATTAAAGGTTTTGGTTCTGATTTTGGGTTTTGGGTTCTGATTTTTTTTTAAAAAAGCATAAAAAGTGCTAAAATCCATTTTTTTTTTCACTCCTACACTATTATTAACCTCAATAACATTCATTTCCACTAATTTCCAGTCTATTCTGAACACCTCACACCTCACAATATTGTTTTTAGTCCAAAAGGTTGCACCGAGGTAGCTGGATGTCTAAGCTAAGCGACACAAGTGGGCGGCACAAACACGTTGCCCATCTAAGAGTGGCACTGCAGGGGCAGACAGGATGGCAGTTTGAAAAACTAGGCCCCAAAGAGCACATAATGGCAAAAAAAGAGGTGCAAGATGGAATTGTCCTTGGGTCCTCCCACCCACCCTTATGTTGTTGAAATAGGACATGCGCACCTATTTTTTAATACTGCAGGAACAGTGAACATAGTTTTAGATTGCAGAAGTACCTATTTTCTTGTACTGCAGGAACAGTGAATGTAGTTTGAGATTGCAGTACCTATTTTTTGATACTGCAGGAACAGTGAACGTAGTTTGAGATTGCAGTACCTATTTTTTAATACTGCAGGAACAGTGATTGTAGTTATAGATTGCACAGGACACAGCCCCACTGGACTCAGCAGGACAGAGCACAGGACACAGCACCACTGGACTGAGCAGGACACAGCACAGGACACAGCACCACTGAACTCAGCAGGACAGAGCACAGGACACAGCACCACTGGACTGAGCAGGACACAGCACAGCACAGCACTACACAGCACAGCACAACACAGCACAGCATGAGAAAGAGCAGGACAGAGGACCACCTAACACACCCTCCCTCTTCCCTGATCAATGCCCGAGTGAAGATGGCCGCGGCAAGCGGGGAATAAAAAGAATCCGGATCTCGCGAGATCCGATGGCGGGATCCTGACGTTCAGCCTCGTTTTCAGTTTGGCCATCGGCGGGAATACCCGAACAGTGCTCAGATCGGGCTCAGATCAGCACTGTTCGGGGGGGTTCGGATTGCCAGAATCCGAGTCCGCTCATCCCTACTTTATACAGGCTTGAGCCATGTAATGAGCTGCCACCACACTTAAAACAGGTGTGTGTTTTTCCACAACTGCGGAAGTAACTATTCTGTTTCAACATCTGCATCCAAGTTTTTCTCTAAACAATACCTGTTAAAAAAAAAAGATACAGCTGCATTGTTAAACAATTGATGCCTCTGTTTCACTGAATTCAAATCTAACAGCACGAGAAGTCGGAATAACTTTCTGTCAGAATGTCCAGCTTTTCTTTATATGCATTGAACCCCTTTTTGATGGTAAGCAGTAGTTTGCTGATTTTTTTTTAAGCTGTAAAGTGTTTTTTGACTATCTTTAGTACTTTCTGTGTCCACTCTTATGTCCCGTAAACTTGCACTTACTTGAACTTAAACTACTGTAGCTTGGTGTCTTTCTAGTTCATTATTTGGCAGAGTATGTATAACATACTGGGCCCGCCGATCAATCAGTCGGGTCCCGGCAAACTTACATGGGGGGTCTCCTGGTCCAGTTAGCTTTCGGAAGAACGCCAACCTCTGTCCGGTACCATCTTGCTTCCGGTCCGTGCATGCGCAGATCAGTCCTTTGACAGCTACCATTTTTCCTAATGGTTGGTGCCCTCTATTGGTTGCCAATAGAGGGCACCAATCAATAGGAAAACTTGTTTCATTAATTTACTGCCAGTTCTTTGAGAATCTTTGACAATCTCAGAAGAGCTGCTGTAGCATACATTGCTGAAAAAGTTACTGTTGGCTATGATAGAAAGGTATCAGAACACACAGTACTTCGCAGCTCTGTGCCCATACTGACACCAGTCCACCTCTAAAAGTGCCTACAATGCGCATGATAGCACCTAAACTGGACCATAGAGCAATGGAAGAAGGTGGCGTGGTCTGAGGAATCCCGTTTTCTTTTACATCATGTGGATGGCTGGGTGTATGTGCGTCGTGTCGAAGTCAGCATATTGGATAAAGTCATTTCAATTAAAATCAAGCAAACTTGGTTGTCTTTGTTTGAAAAGATGCGTACCTTACGGCGTGAAAGGGCACACTACGGCGTGGAAGGGCGTACGCAACTGCAACACGTGGCAACAACAGTATTTAGTCTTACATACATTCGCACAAGCACGCACACTTCTAAAATAGTACACATTAATGGTAGTTGCAACACATAGTCATTTATGTCGAAATATAGTAGTATTTATATGTAATAAGATAAGTTATATGCATATCAGTAAAACATATGGTACACGTTGAAGGAATCATATCATGTGTGGTATCATACTAATCCCCTTCACATTTGCAACTGTCCAGTTCACTCTGCGAAGGGATTGCAAAGTGCATATGCAAGTTATTGATGTTAAGGAATTATGGACTATTATGATTAGAAATCTTGGCGGGAAGATCAGAGCTCATCCCCTGGAGAGATGACCCCCTCCTTTGGATTCCTGAGCTTAAACTAGCCTATGATCTGCAACCCCCTGGACCCTCCTGATGCTTGCACCAATAGAAGCAAGCCACACCTTTGCATTGTTTTACTGTATCTCTGTTTGCATATAAGCCGCAGCTCCTCATCCAGATATATATACTGCTACTTTTTGAGAATAAATTTTTGTGCGTTGGAAACACAAATCGAGATTCGACAATCGTTATTGGATAGCGACAAAACGCTCATAACAGTCGTTTACCTGGGAAAGAGATGCACTATGGAAAGAAAGCAATCAGGAGGAGGCAGTGTGATGCTCTGGGCAATGTTCTGATGGGAAACCTTGGGTTCTGACATTCATGTGCATGTTACTATGACACATACCACCTACCTAAACATTGTTGCAGACCAAGTACACCCCTTCATGGCATTCCCCAATGGCAGTGGCCTCATTCAGCAGGAGAATGAGCCCTGCCACACTGCAAAAATTGTTCAGGAATGGTTTATTGAACATGACAAAGAGTTCAAGGTATTGACTTGGCCTCCAAATTCCCCAATTGAGCATCTGTGGGGTGTACTGGAAAAACAAAGTAGAACCATAAAGGCCCCACCTCACAACTTACAGGCCTTAAATGATCTGTCGTTAATGTCTTGGTGCCAGTTACCATAGAAAACCTAAGAAGGTCTTCTGGAGTGTGTGTCTTGATGAGTCACAGCTGTTTTGGCACCATGAGTGGCACCTACACAATATTAGGCAGGTGGTTTTAATGATGGGTGTGTATATACATATATATATATATATATATATATATATATATATATATATATAATCAGATGAATGTGCTTATCTGTGAGATCTTTTCCACAAGAATACCATTAAAATGGATAATCAAAAATTTAGCTCCGAACATGCTGGCCCAGAATACCATACTATGTGCTGTCAGGGAGGAAGGGGAAGTGTTATTTGAAAATGCTAAAATCTCCTTTCCAGATTTCTTTCTGGCATAAGAAATGCAGCAAAGATTGGCTGTTTCATTTAAGAAGCAGCTTTGAATAAAAGACACAAAGTACACCATGATGTTCCCTTTTTTTCTTTGGGATCATCATAATAGAAAACTTTGAAAGCACAAACTTCATTTTCATTTTCAAATCATTTCTTATGAAAGCTGCAATCATCCTCATGGGGACTTACCATGTATAGCTGTAACAACAGGAATCAACTCTACATCATGTGGCCTTATTCAGTTTTTCAATCTATTATCCTCGACCACAGAAGCCTTAAATGCAGCTTTGGACACGGGATTTAGGTTTGAATGACACACCTTATGAAATTAGAGGTATCACTCCTACATGCTTGGTACATTTCACAGTCAATACATAGCTGCATGTAGTTTCAGCTCATGGTTTTTGGAATTTAACCTAGTAATTTAGAATTTGAAGATAGATTTGAAGATGATTCATTAGATGTCATATTAAGCTTGCTACCCCTGTCCCTATTTCCTTCTCTCCCTCTTCTTTACCCTTTCTCTTTAAAATAATTTTTCTACTAGAAAAATGTAATATCAAGGCTGTTATATGTAATACTAAAAATAAATTGTGGTGATAAACAATGCTTAATTAAATATGGCAGGCGATGGTGCACAGTGAGGAGTCAGCAGCAAACTCAGATACCTATTATATCTTATAATATTAGGCATCTAAACAATAAAATCAAAAGATCATTAGTGTTTCAGTTCCTGAAGCAATATTCCCCAGATATATTTGTTTGCAAGAAACATGTTTAACAAACCAAATCTATAATATTCCCTGGGATGCTACACTCTGTTTCCTCAACCTACACTTGTTTTAAATCATTGTGTTGTAAGAGGAGTCAAAATAAGTGAAATAATGATAATCTATTATGTTCTCCAAACCTGATGGCAGGGTAACAGAACCCTTAAAGTCTGGAGAGTAAAACACATCATACAATAGTGTTTAACAAACAGTCCAGGATATGGAACAAGTTACAGCAGAGTCACAATATCACAGGAGCCAAAATCAGTGCAGGTAATCTCAAAATTTGAAGCAAAAATATCAGTGCATTGTTACGAGCCGCGGCGTTGCCAAGCCGCTGCGACTCTCCTACCTCCGTCCCGGCCATCGCTATGGCGACCGGGACGTCACTTCCGGGGACCAGGCCGACCATTGCCGTAGCAACGGCCGGACGCTGAGTAGTTCAGCGCCGTGTCCCGGGACTGTGGGCAGCCGGGCACGGGCGCCATTCTGCAAATAGCCTGTGGGCTAATTAATCTTACTAATCAATGTAGTAGGCACAGTCTGGGGGCAGTTTCAGAGCTAGGCTCTGATTGGTCACACTGTATATTTAAGGCAGGGAGGGCTTAGCCTCCCTGCCGGTTATAGCTTCCAGATCCCTGTGTTGCTGCCTGCTGCTGTACTCCTGTACTCCTGGTGTTAGCCTTTGGATTGTTGCCTGCCGTGTATGACCCCTGCCTGTTTACTGGATTTGCCTTTTGCCTGTGGCCTTGACCTTTTGGCCTGTACCTCCGTTTCTGCTGATTTGCCCGTGACCTCGACCTTTGGCGTGTTTCCTGACGATTCTTCCTGGCAAGTGACCCCTGACCTCGGCCTGTTGTTTGGAATTGCTGTCTGCCATTACCCTCTGCTCCTGGGTTGCCCACAGCTGGTACACGCCACATGACCCTCTGTAGTCTGCAGCCAAGTCTGTCCCCACCACTAGGGGCTCCAGCGAACACCTGACTATCAGAGTAGACTCCGGGTGGTGTCGTACTGGTTGGAGGGGTTCCTGACATGCAGGTAATCTCAAAATTTGAAGCAAAAATATAAAATATCTAGGCTTACAAAATAACAACTTGGCAGGCTTGCATGAAGTTTAAACAATCACTTACTTATGTTTGGATACAAGAAGTTGAATACACCCGGTGTTGTTGTGATAACTGCGTAGATGCAAAGCTGGAAGCTGTTGTAGCATAACAGTCTTTGGAAATTACAAGCACTGAAAAAAACGGATATCAAACAGGAAGCAGCTAGGATCAGAAACCAGAAAGGATGAAGGATGCTAGAATATTAACTGTTAGGACAACAGAAGAAAGGCTTGATAAGGCTGGAGTTCAGAGCAGCAGTCTGTACACAAAACAAACAACAATCAGCCATGAAACCATGAATGCAGTTGCAGGTAATAGGAAAAGAGAGTATGTGAGTTAACCCATCACACATAAAGTACCTAAAGTTCAAAACAGCAGCATCTTTCGTGGAACAGAGAAACTGAAGGCCATAAAATGTTGAGGACACAGTCCTAACATTGCACACCTCTCCCTTTAAGGAGGAGATTCATGATGCTTCAAAAGGATTTAGGCTCTTATTTTTCTTTTTAGTTTTATATCCATATTTTTCCAACAAGACAGATTCTTTCGATGAAGCTATCATATCATTGGGACCCGACTTCTCTGGTTGGACATTATAACCTTAAGTGGACACATGATTGGCATTAGTATCAATAAATGTAACAACACCTCCTAAGTGGACAAAACCTCCTGATTACTGCATCATTAAAAATGGTAATGTCCAGCAGTATGGGATCTCTAGAGTTAAACAGAAAATTGGCCCACTTTAGAGCTTCCCTTATAAAACCATAAAGTATGAGGACTATTAAGTACTGCTCAGTGGCATTAGAAGAAATAGTGCATTTAGTAGCACATTCATACATCAAAGCTATGTATTGCATAAAATGTCTCAATAAAAAAAAATCTGCTCACAATTAGAGTATTTAACAGCAGGAGCATTTGGCGAGATAGGCAGGGCAAAGGACAACTGTTGCACCTTGGGCTGGACTGTGAACAACCGGGACACCTGACTAGGCAGCAGTCATCTCTCGGATCCCCACCTGGGCAGCGGTCATCTCCGGAGCCCCTGAATGGGCAGCAGTCAACTCCAGGACCCACAAATGGGCTCTCAGGAAAGAAAGCAGTGTCTTGATCCTTGGGATTTGAAGCAGTCATCTCAGACACTGTGGACCGACAGTCATCTCAGACACTGTGGATTGGTCAGTCACCTCAGTCATTGTTGACTGGGCAGTCATCTCAGGCACTACTAGGTCATCAGTACAGGAGGGTACACTTTAAGCTTTACACATAGAACTATGCTGGATGCCAGAGTTAAGATTTAGGACATATTGGATGCCATTAAATCCTGTGTACAGAAGACTTTAATGGCATTGAATATGCTCTTGTATGGTCCAATATGTTCGCGTAAAACTCTTGGCCCAAACAGTATTCCTATAGATGTATATAAAAATGTCCTGACATTTTAGTCCCTCAGCTACTTCAGTGCTTTGAACACTCATTTGAGTATAGAGATCTACTGCTTTTAATGAAAGAATCCAAAGTCAGACAAGGACCATGTATAGCATAGCTCATGCAGTCACATATTGTTCGTTAAAATATATGTGATACTGACAGCTAAGCTTTTGGTTAACACACTTAATGCTGATATCCACAACATAATCCACAGGGACAAAACAGGTTTCATGTCAAATAAATACACTTAACAAACATTAGGTGGTTGATTCCTAATTTTCAACTCTATTGAGTTGTCAGGAACCTGTGCGATAATATCACTTGACACAGCTAATGTCTTTGACTTGGTTAAGTTGGAATACCTGTGGTCAGTTATGATTACATTTGGCTTTGGATCTAAATTCAGAAAATGAATCAACCTGTAAAAGCAGCTGATGACGGTCCCTTCTCTTGTTTTAAAATATAGTGGTAATAGAAAAGGGTGACCACCATTCCCAGTGCTCTTAGGGTTTGAAGCAGAATTATTAGCCATTAACGTTATGTTTAGCAAAAGTAATCAGTCAACAGTCCTGAAGTCTGTGTTAGCAAAGAGGCTGAATGATATTGTCCAGTGGCTTTTTATACAGTTTGAGTTAACAAAAAGACAGTGCTAATTAGAGATGGTCACTGACCCCCGTGTTTTGGTTTTGGATTCGGTTTTGGATCTGGATTACCGTCGTGTTTTGGTTTTGGTTTTGGTTTTGCAAAACCGCCATTGCATGTTTTGGTTTTGGTTTTGGTTTTGTTTGGTTTTGTTTTGCTATTTTTTGGGAAAATCCATGTTTTTGGGCCTAAATTAACCCAATTTAGTGCTCCAACTGTTTTAGAGACAAGTAATCTAATTGTTGAGGTAATAAATCATCCAAAAAAACAGTTTAATTCTTCGTTGGTAGACCTATTCTACACACAAAACAGATTGTCTTCCTCTCCATCTATGCATATTGGCAATGCAGCCATCGTCTTTGAATGTATATTACACCCTACACTTATAGTTAAATATGTAAAGAAATGGAAAAAGCCAGTTTGGTTTCTGTCTCTCAAGGCCCCCCTCCACTTGTATAAAATACCAAAATATTCAGCCATTATAGACTGTACAATATTAATTGACATGGAGAAAGCCAGTTTGGTTTCTGTCTCTCTAGGCCCCCCTCCACTTGTATAAAATACTAAAAAATTCAGCCATTATAGACTGTACAATATTAATTGACATGGAGAAAGACAGTTTGGGGTCACTCTGTCTCTCTAGGCCCCCCTCCACTTGTATAAAATACCAAAAAATTCAGCCATTATAGACTGTACAATATTAATTGACATGGAGAAAGCCAGTTTGGTTTCTGTCTCTCTAGGCCCCCCTCCACTTGTATAAAATACTAAAAAATTCAGCCATTATAGACTGTACAATATTAATTGACATGGAGAAAGACAGTTTGGGGTCACTCTGTCTCTCTAGGCCCCCCTCCACTTGTATAAAATACCAAAAAATTCAGCCATTATAGACTGTACAATATTAATTGACATGGAGAAAGCCAGTTTGGTTTCTGTCTCTCTAGGCCCCCCTCCACTTGTATAAAATACTAAAAAATTCAGCCATTATAGACTGTACAATATTATGAAAAATGGACAAAGCCAGTTTAGGGTCACTCTGTCTATGACACCCTACCCTTAAGGATAAATTGCCCTAACAGCAGCCTTTCAAGATGGTATGTGATATGGAAATGCCACAAGTCCCTTTCCTCTTTGGGGGTAGATTGCACCCTACACTTACATAGAAAGTTTTAAAAAGATGTTATCGGCATCATCTTCAGCTTCATCCTCACCCTCATCAGTGTGTACGTCATCATCACAGACTATCAATTCATCGCCGCTTGAATCCGCCATTAGAGAACAGTCAGTGCTTGGATGTCTTGGATGGTGAAGGCCTTCCTCGTGGAAGATGTAGTTCATTTTTATAAACATCATTTTCTCCACATTTTTGGGAAGTAACCTTCTACGGCGATCACTGACTAAGTTCCCTGCTGTGCTGAACACTCGTTCAGAGTACACACTGGAGGGTGGGCAGCTTAGGTATTGCAAAGCAAGTTTGTACATGGGTTTCCAAATGGCCTGCTTTTCTTCCCAGTAAGGAAAGGGACTGTCTGACATTTCCATATCAACTACCTCTTGAAAGTAATCCTCCACCATCCTTTGCATGTTTATACTCATATTGGATGGAGTTATGGGCAAAGTGACACATTTTTTTGAAAAATCCTTCAAACCAGCCCAGATGTTAAATTGTTCTCGTCTGCCCCCTGTGTCTTCCCTGCTTCTTTTTTGGAAATTTAATTTTTTACGAGCAACAGCTTGAGAAAGTGAAGGAGGACACGTCGTCAAGCCGAGGCCCAGTTCAGCGGCCAACTTGCTGAGCAATAGCTCCTTGCAAAAGTTCACATCTCGCTCATTTACAAGTAAAGACTCAATGTAGGTTTTAAACCTTGGATCAAGCACAGTGGCCAAAACGTACTGATCCGAGTTCAAGATCTTAATAACTCGAGGATCATTGTGAAGCGAATTAAGTACTTGATCGACAAGGCCAACATACTTTGCTGAATTGCTTGCTTTCAGCTCCTCCTTCATTTTCTCAAGCTGCTTTTCCAATAGTCTAATTAAAGGAATGACTTGGCTCAAACTAGCAGAGTCTGCACTGACCTCACATGTCACAACTTCAAATGGTTTCAGCACCTTGCACAGCACTGAAAGGATTCCCCACTGTGCAAGAGTGAAATACATCCCCCCTCCTTTCCCAATGTCATGACTTGTGCAATATGCTTGGATGGCTTTGCGCTGTTCCTCCATCCTCTGAAGCATGTACAGGGTGGAATTCCACCGAGTTACCACCTCTTGCTTAAGTTGGTGGCAGGGCAAGTTAAACTGCTCTTGGAGCTGCTGTAATCTCCTACATGCTGTGGCTGAATGCCTGAAATGGCCTGAAATTTTACGGGCCACCGAAAGCATCTCCTGCACCTCACGGTTATTTCGTAGGAAGCTCTGCACCACCAAGTTGATGGTGTGAGCAAAACAGGGAATATGTTGGAAATCACCCAGCTGTAATGCTCGTACTATATTGTTGGCGTTATCTGAAATGACATACCCTGGGGAGAGTCCGAGTGGTATAAGCCATGCATCAATCACATCTCTCAGTTTGCGTAACAAATTGTCAGCCGTATGCCTGTTAGTGAAGCCGGTGATACAAAGAGTGGCCTGCCTGTGACAAATGTTACGTAGTGGTGTACATGCTGCTGCTGTTCCTGCTGGTGAAGGTGAATGACCAACCCAGTGGGCTGTCACAGTCATATAGTCTTTGGTTTGGCCACTTCCACTTGTCCACATATCTGTGGTTAAGTGAACAGTGGGCAGAATGGCATTTTTCAGCGCAATCTCTACATTTTTACACACTTTTTGGTATAGTTGTGGAATAGCTTTACGGGAGAAATGGTGTCGCGATGGAATTCTGTAACGCGGACACAAAACCTCAATTAACTGTGAAAAACCAGCTGCGTTTATTGTGGAGATTGGACGCAGATCTAACACTAACATTGCAGCCATGGCGTCTGTGATTCGCTTGGCGACTGGGTGACTGCTGTCATATTTGCTTCCCCTCGCAAATGATTGTTTCACAGTTAATTGCTGAAATGTAGGACTGCTCATTTTATTCACCTGCCTCTGGGATGACGATTCACCCCCAGCAGCAGCAACAGCAGCAGCAGGACTAACGCTTTCTTCAGAGGAATCAATAATAGTGCCGGAGTCATCCAGCCTTAAGTGGGATGCCGGGCTAACTCCGAGCGCTACTGAGGATATTGATGAGGATGGTGTGGTGGGTGTATTTTGTAGCCGTCGGTATGTCGGTGAGCGGAGGGTCTTAGCTGATGAGGGAGTGCTTGTATTCTTTTGGGAAGAACTTTCAGCTTTTCCCAACACTTTGCCATGAACTCTCGTTAAATGGCGTAACATAGACGAGGTTCCAAGATGGTTAAGGTCCCTCCCTCGACTGACTGTGGCTTCACATACACTACAAATGGCTATACAATTGTTGTCTGGATTTGGGTAGAAATAATTCCACACATAAGAAGTGGATTTTTTTGTTTTATGCCCAGGCATGACAATGGCCTTTTTCTTGTCACGTGCCAGAACTGCTGCCACTGGTGCAGGACTTACACAAACAACCTCATCCTCATCAACATCCTCATTAGCGCCCTCGTCGCCTACACAAATCTCCCCCTCATCCTCTTCTAATTCCAAAGTGGCATCCTCAATTTGGGTATCACCGGCTACACTCGGGCTATTAAGGCACACATCAGCAGAATGCTCACGATTAGACATCCCACTGTTGGATGGACTCTCCACAGGGATTGTTGTCATTTGTGAATCAGAGCAAATATTCTCCTGTAATGCCTCACTGGTATCTTGCAGCTCAGCTTTGACGCGTAACAGTAGTTGTGCACCAATTGTAGCCTGGGTAACTTTTTGGGATCTGCCACTAATAGCCAAAGGTGAAGGCCTCATTCTCTCTTTGCCACTGCGTGTGTAGAATGGCATGCTTGCAATTTTTTTTTTATCGTCACTTAACTTTTGCTCAGTTACACTTCTTTTTCGCTTCAATACAGTAAATTTTTTTTTGGTTTTTGTTTTTTGCACTAATTTGAAAACACTCTGTTGTTTGACATCGCCTTGGCCAGATGACGTACTGGGAACACTAACATCAGGACTGGTGACAGAACCTGGTTGCTCATTTAGATCATATGTGGACTGCTTTGAATCCATTCTGAGCGCAAACCACTGGGGAGTGCTAAAAATTATTGAGTAGATACTGCTGACAGATATGACTTTTGACAGCCAGAAATATTAATGCACAATTAGGGAGGACACCCCAAAAACACTGAGGAGTGCTAAAAATTATTGAGTAGATACTGCTGACAGATATGACTTTTGACAGCCAGAAATATTAATGCACAATTAGGGAGGACACCCCAAAAACACTGAGGAGTGCTAAAAATTATTGAGTAGATACTGCTGACAGATATGACTTTTGACAGCCAGAAATATTAATGCACAATTAGGGAGGACACCCCAAAAACACTGAGGAGTGCTAAAAATTATTGAGTAGATACTGCTGACAGATATGACTTTTGACAGCCAGAAATATTAATGCACAATTAGGGAGGACACCCCAAAAACACTGAGGAGTGCTAAAAATTATTGAGTAGATACTGCTGACAGATATGACTTTTGACAGCCAGAAATATTAATGCACAATTAGGGAGGACACCCCAAAAACACTGAGGAGTGCTAAAAATTATTGAGTAGATACTGCTGACAGATATGACTTTTGACAGCCAGAAATATTAATGCACAATTAGGGAGGACACCCCAAAAACACTGAGGAGTGCTAAAAATTATTGAGTAGATACTGCTGACAGATATGACTTTTGACAGCCAGAAATATTAATGCACAATTAGGTTGGACACCCCAAAAACACTGAGGAGTGCTAAAAATTATTGAGTAGATACTGCTGACAGATATGACTTTTGACAGCCAGAAATATTAATGCACAATTAGGGAGGACACCCCAAAAACACTGAGGAGTGCTAAAAATTATTGAGTAGATACTGCTGACAGATATGACTTTTGACAGCCAGAAATATTAATGCACAATTAGGGAGGACACCCCAAAAACACTGAGGAGTGCTAAAAATTATTGAGTAGATACTGCTGACAGATATGACTTTTGACAGCCAGAAATATTAATGCACAATTAGGGAGGACACCCCAAAAACACTGAGGAGTGCTAAAAATTATTGAGTAGATACTGCTGACAGATATGACTTTTGACAGCCAGAAATATTAATGCACAATTAGGGAGGACACCCCAAAAACACTGAGGAGTGCTAAAAATTATTGAGTAGATACTGCTGACAGATATGACTTTTGACAGCCAGAAATATTAATGCACAATTAGGGAGGACACCCCAAAAACACTGAGGTGTGCTACAAATTATTTAGTAGATACTGCTGACAGATATGACTTTTGACAGCCAGAAATATTAATGCACAATTATGGGGGACACCCCAAAAGCGCTGGGGAGTGCCAAATATGAAGAAAAAATAATAAACCTCTATCCTCCTCTCTGCACTAGCGATTTTGGTTAGAGCAATTGCAAGAACAATATGGTATTCTCTGTCCCTGCTCTAATTAGCCTATGACTACACCCTGCTCTCTCCCTCTGTCAAATGGCGATGGATTGCTGTGGAGGCGTGTATTTATAAAGTTGAAGTATCGCGAGAACCGAGTCCCGAGATCCGACGACGTCACAATGACGTTCGGCCTCGATTTGGATTCGGAATGGGCGGGAGAGTACCGAGCTGCTCAGCTCGGTACTCGGATACCCAAAGTTCGGGTGGGTTCGGTTCTCGGAGAACCGGACCCGCCCATCTCTAGTGCTAATGTCACAATGTACACAATGGTAAACCAAGGCCTTTCTTCATTGGTTCAGGGTGTAAGACAGTCCACTACAATGCTGATCATAGGTCTGTTCAAACGATGCTTCTTCCAAAGGTGGAGGCAATTCACCCAAACTACTGTGTAAGTGTTTTGCTCGGGAACCATCTAAATCCAATTTAAACCAACTTATTAACATGTGCTGCATACAGTATTATAGAGTATCAATCTTATAATAATCATAACTATTGATCGCAGTGTGCGATCACTTAGCCACTGATACCGGAATTCTGCTGGTGAAATGAGGAATAATATAAGACCAAACACCAATACATTTCTTAGGACCCAAACCATAAATAACTTTAATGTAAATTTATCTTTGTTTAAATAACCTTTAAGTCTTACTAATAAAATGATTGTAGTTGTAACTTTATTAAAAGTGAACTATTTACAAATGTACATGTGAATGGAAATGTGTTTGCTGTGTTTTCCTATGTGATTGCGTATTTAACATTCATACGATAATGCGTACAAACTGCAATCACACAGGATTCTACAATAACCAATATTTATTAATTTAAAATGACTTCATTTAATTATTTACCTTATACAGACCACCCTTTGAGAGTATACCTAACACTCTCACCCTTTTAAGAATTTATTGCAGGATCTAAGTAGTAGATTTCATTTTCTGTGATATTTGTCCCTTTTAGTGCCATAATACTGTCGGTGGATATCGGTTGCATTATCATGGGAAAGAGTCATAATTTCAGAAATTACTTTAGAAAACATATACCTCTGGAGCTGTAACCATTTTTATGCCCTTCACCCACATATATAATACATTGTCTGAAAGGATAAGGCACAATATAATACGCTACATCAATATACAAAATTGTAATAAAGTTCCCCTGTCTGGCATTTCCATCTGTCCAAGGCAAGTGTCCGCCTGTAAAACATTCAAATAATAACCTAGAGAAACTTTCCCAATCAATATTTTCTTACGTCTATTAACATGAGTTTGTTTACGATACCCTTCATACTTTCTGGCTAACTGTACTTTAATGCGTCTTTCATAAACACTTGTGTGGCGGGCTATTGTCTGATAATTTAGTTCAATTTCCTAATTCTCAAGTTTCTTTGCATATGAAAAATTAAGGCACAACAATGACCAATCTACTGAGTATTGGACAAAGTTTAAAACTAGGGGACCTAATAGTGTTTTATCTCCATTCTATTGGTCTCCCCTCTCTCATAATTCAAGAACCTCAGAGATGTTTAGTGGGAATGGTTCTAGTCCTACATTATTTTGTCTCTAAAGCACATGAGAGCAACACAGCATACAGTTTGGTCTAGGACCTTACCCACCAAAGAATGATAATCATTCTCAAGGATGCCCACCCCAAATCTAAATTATGACTGGACTGGCATCACTGGATGCACCTCTCTTCAACTAGGGGTTCACAGTACTTACAGACACAATATTCTTCAGACAATAGCCCCTCACAATGTCTTCATGCTCCATGGTTAGCAGACCTTTTCTTTACCCCTGAATTGAATAGTGTAATTGGCTGGACCGATTGTGTTTACAATTTCTCCTCCATCTCCACATCCTCAGTATCATTACCTGAACCAGTCTCCCTCACCTGATCACCACTGCAAAAATAGAATGTCCTGGAAAAAAAAGTATGAGGAAAACACTGGAAAGGGAAAAAAAAGAAAAAATGCTGCTCCATGATGGGATAACAGTCTTTGCAAAGTCCTTGGCTCAGGTGTTATTAACTGCGATTGTAGGTGTCCCAGAACAGATTCATGAGTGTCATCCTTTTATATTTTGATCCTTCTCTGGGTTGTTGACTTCTCTGCAGTGGATGAAACGGATCCAAATGTCTCTTTATGCTAGTTTGACAGATGTGGTGCTGGTCATCAATGCTTGGAACGAGCCTTCTCATCTGTCTGATAAACAACTTGAGTGTTGGAAATTACAGTCCATAACATAGTCTCCCAGTCCAACATCATGAAAGTTATTGCATAATATCTTAGGAGACAGCATTTAGAACTTCCTTTGTTGCTGTCTCACTATTTGCATCTCTGTATAAGATTTTGAACAGTGTCTTCAGCATTATATTTTAACTCATGGTGGGAATCTACCATCAAGTGAGGTTGCTTGTCAAAAAGTATTTCAAAGGTGACAGGTTGAAAGTTGGTTTAGAAGTGGTTCTGATGCTGGGGAGGACAAGTGGCAAAAGCTTCCAGTCACTTCAACCTAGTTTCAACTATCACTCTACTTACTTCGTTCTTGATAGTACCATTTACCCTCTCTAATTTCCCACTGGCTTGTGTTCTATAGAGAGTATGTAAATTACTATTAAATGCCCATATTTTTTATACAGGATCTGAAAGATATCACCAATAAAATGAGTACCCCTATCACTTTCTGTACCTCTAGGATTACAATATCTGCATACAAGTGCCTTGGTATGAAACAGCAGTATTAGTGGAAATTTTTACCCAGTTAGAAAATACATAAGCCACACTAATACAACTTGAGATTCCTTCAAGGTGGCAATTTACATGAAGTTGATTTGTTTTACCTGTAAAAAGTCCATCTATAGGAGGTGTATGTGATGGCCTTGTTGGTATTGTCTTTCCAACATATTTCCTCAATCAAGTAAGACAGGACTTCCTACTAGCTTGAGAAGAAAACCAAGCTTACACATACCTTCTTTACCCAGATGAGTCAGATCATGTGCTGCCTCAGCTAGGACTGGAAGATGTGTTCTGGGAGCCAGGGGCCTATTTTGTCCATCTATGCAGAGTCCAGAGAAAACCTGACCAAATCCCTTTGCCTTCCAGACTGCTTCCTGTAGGGAACACAAATCTTGCATTTTAATTAATTGTTGTGTGTTTATCATTTCAAAGACCATTATTCTGTCAGTTGTCATGGAAATCCTGCTGCTCACTTGGCAGCTCTGTCAGCCCTGTTATTACACACTAATATCAAATATTTTTGTCGCCGTCAAAAGTCCTTTGGTGTGTTGTGACTGTACTACTGATGTCCTGTTACTGTCATAAAATTTCCTAAGTCACCATAGAGACCCAGAGTCAAGCATTACCTTAAAACGTACTTAATATCAGTGTACATGTTTACTCTGCCAACTTTCAACCTCATGAGTTGGTTATTTGGGTTAAGTGAGGTGTGCCAAGGGGTTCACTTTCTATAGCACTTTTGTCAGTTATAATAGTATATGTCTGTCTGTCTATGAGAAACATAAAACATCAAATTTTCACATTTTCTAGAGGGGTGTGACTTATGTCAGGTCTTTTCGGTAAAAGTCTGATTCAATTTTTCCATACAATTATGAGTATCTGTATACCTGCCAAATTCACCCTCAGTTACAGTCACTTCTCCTTCCACCCTTTGTGCATCTGGAGGCACACTTTGTTCACCTTGCTTAGGAGACATATGTAATTTAGGCAGAATTTAGGAGGGCAGATACCGCATGCAATGTATAGACAGTTGAATAATGTGTCTATGTCAACACTCCTGCTGCACAACCGTCGGCTCCTGCACAGTACAACTCAAAGATGTTTTATAATCAGGCATCCCAAGAGCAGGTGCTTTAGTCAGACTCTTTAATATTAAAGAAGGTTTGCTCTAATCCCTCAGTATGTGAAATAAGCTCAGGCCTTGAGGATGAGACTAACCCCTGCCATAGTAATGCCAGAATAGAAAAACCTGGGATCCAGGAACAGTACCCACACATCCCTAAGAAGGTACGGATATGTTACTGGTTCTGCAGCAGTGTCATGTCTTGTATGGCCTGAATTCTTTATGTTGTCAGGTACCTCAGCCTCTGGGTGAGACAGTAACTCAAGTATTTTAACCCTTGTCTGGCATGGCTGTATTTTATCCTTTGCAACCTTGTCCTGTCTGTGAGAAATGAAGTAACAAGTGTTTAGTATGATGACATAAACAAATCATAACACAGCAATACTACATTTACATAGAACCAACCCATTGTTTGGGTTGGACAGATTAAAAACAGTCATGCCAGGCTTGTGCCAAAATACTGAGGCTGTCTATGTATATTGTATCCCTTTATAAGAGAAAGAAAAAAGGTACTAGACAGTAAAAATGTAAGAACCGAGGATAAAACAGCAAGAGCTAATAAATATTGAATTGATTTGCAGAAAAGCAGAAAAGGAGATTTGCATCAAGATGACAGCTGGATTGGACACTACAGGGAATTGAATCTCAACTATTTAATTAATACCCCTTAAATCATGAAATAACCTGTAGTCCCTCTCCCATTCTTCCTAATTATAACAGGGCGTTACATCAGCCTACATCCAGCATCATATCCATCTTTTAGTCCATAAGGGACCCGGTATCTTTGATCACAATATTTTCTACTAACTTGTGCTGGACTTGTATTTATAACAGTGAAGTGCAAAATTAAACCTTGTGAAACATATTCTGTAACTCCCATGCGTGTCTTCCTGGAATAACGACAAAACACCATCAGAAGCACAGTATATTACACATTCTATTCTAAATAATAAATCCCTGCCAAATAAGTTAGTATGAGCAACCACAACTAGAAGAAAGAATGTTAGAATGACCCAGTATTAACTTCTGACTTAAAGGGAAAATTGTGCACATATAATGTAACCCCCACAACTAATATATATTTCTCTCTCTCTGGCCTCGTCTGCGGAAAAAAAATAAAAAATTAATACCAGATAAAGCACCTTTTTTCTTTACGTTTTGATTCTAATCATTAATCAACCAGATTTCAGACCTTAGTCTATTTGCTTATTTATCCATTCAATGGCAGCAAATATTAGATCTAGATGTTACTTTATCTCTAGTCTTTTGTCACTTACTCTGTTCCCTGATATATTGTTCTTACTGGGTTTAAGTCTATAGTATCAGTACACCCAGGGTCAATTAGCTGAAACCATTGTATCTACACAATGGATATCTAGTTTTTTTTCTGCTTAGTAAATATGAGTGGGACAATATTCCCACTCTGATTTCTGAAAATAAGCCATTACAGATATTATGACATACGTATTGCAATCCCCCTTCACTAATATTAATACATTTACAAGGCTCGCTATTTTCCCTGGCTGCACTTTGATTATTTTCCACATAAGGTGGGTGTGTTGATTTTTTTTGTTCAGATTTTAAATGTCTAGCCTGCCATTGATTTGAATACTAATCTCCCTCTGGTCTATTAATTTCTAAACCTGTCTCACTTGGTCCAGCCACTACATCATAGGGTGGAAACGCTCCCCCTTTTTCGTGCCTATGTGGCAGTTCCTGTACAATAACATCAGGGCTGTGGCTGAAACAAAAAGTGGGTTAATTATCTTCTTCTAAAACGATACATTTGTTTGGTTTTTTTCTATCGGTTATACTTCCCCCTTGTTCCCATTTGGCGGCACTGGTGTGCTTGCGCTCGTTTGTCCTTGATTCGCAACGCTTCCCTCTGCTGAGCATGCTCTCTCCTGCCACATACTCCTTTCCTGTTGCCACACTTTTAAACAGTCAGTGTGTTTAATTCTCAGTTTTAGTGATTTACACAAACATTTTTATCTTTAACCTTGCTCATTACCTCTGTATCAAAGCTATCAACTTTAGGGAAAAAAGGTTTCACACATTCAACGGTCACTTTGATCCACTTATGACAGTACGCCGTTGCATACTTACCTTATTTCTTACTAATAATCTACATTGCAGATCCTTAGGACCAAGACAATAACGACTCCTATTTATTGAAGCCCCAGACGTTATCTCTTTTGGTATAACCAATACAGGCCTGCACCCCGATTGCGTGTCCGTGGAGCTAATAATTTCTAAAGCGTTGTTCCCTCACTCTTCTCACTGACTTTAGCTCTTTCTTTCCAGTGAGGAGTTTTAATGGTTTACACACAAAATTGCTGAGCCAAAGGGCACTAAAACTGTCCAGTTAGCATATCAATACAAACTAATAATCATGCTAGATAGTATTATCAAACAATTCACAATCTTGGTTGCGTAGGCAACGCGTGCTGTTCGATCGCACAGCTGACAGATACTAACTATCTGTACGCTCTACTATTAAAATTGGGATTATGACAAAACCTCTGTTTTCAACGTATACCCCATATACATACCTCAACATTATTTTACTCTCTTTATAACCTTTATCCTCAACAGTTTTATTTTCCTTTCACAATCACACAACTTTCCAATTCACATACACATTTGTTTACTGTACAGAAAAATATTTTCCCAAATGTTGGCAATAACTTTCCAGAGGTTTTAACAATTTCTTTCACTACAAAATACAACAGCAATAACTATCAGTATAACCTTTTAAATGTGGAAAATGTAC
Organism: Mixophyes fleayi; assembly: GCF_038048845.1. NCBI lineage: Eukaryota > Metazoa > Chordata > Amphibia > Anura > Limnodynastidae > Mixophyes > Mixophyes fleayi. The sequence goes on from NC_134402.1 coordinate 261,545,020, forward strand.
AGGGAAATATATGTGTATGCTATGCAAATAAACCACGTATTAATCGCAAAATTACATGAAAAGAAAACAATTTTTCTGTATCGTCCCTAGGTTCTCACTAGCATTCCTTAGATCACATAAAGCGGATATTCAGTTTAGCAACACTGACTGATAAAAAGACATAAAACTATTTATCACTCTATCCTGTATACGATGCATCTCCCACCCTTTGCTGGTAAACTGAAATCGAAGAGCAAGAAAAAAAAGTGAAAATAGTAGGCAATAATTAAGAGGTAACAAATCTTAAATAAAAAAAACCATTTATTACCCTAAATGACAAAAGAAGATAAAATTAAGTACCGATACGTAAAATACAAAAATGCTTGATTCCAAAGGTCTGGGCAATGATAGAGAATAATATTACTACAAAATAGTAGTAAAATATACTAATCTCCTATAACATCAGTAATGAAGACTTGATGTCTTGCTGTTACACAGAGATAAATTGATGCATCAAAATACAAAAGCATGAAAAATCATTCATATAGTATGTATCTTATAATCAATAGGATCCAGACCATACTGAGGTTTGGAAATAGCATGAATATTTTATTATGGAGAAATATCCCATACCATAAAAAGTCCTTTAGGAATCAAGATAACAAGTATAAATAGTATCAGCGGGCGGATCTCCGGATTAATACGGCCACTAATTTTCTGGCTGTAGTGGATACATGAAGATTCTAAGAACGATACCTCTCACAGTTTCCACATATAGTTCACTGACCGCAGCTCTCCGGTATGGGCTGATCCTATCGATCACACTGAGGAGGTGCGCATCACCATGTTGTAGTTATATTATTATCTATCATTGCCCAGAGCTTTGGGGTCAAGCATTTTTGTATTTTATGTGTAGCTTCTTAATTAATTTTATCTTCTTTTGTCATTTAGGGTAATAAATGTTTTATAAATAAGATTGGTTTCCTCTAAATTATTGCCTACTATTTTCTATCTACCACCTTTGACACCTGTTTTGCACTGTTTTTCTTGTTCTTGGCTTTCATTGTGGGGACTACACTACCGCATACTCAGCTGCAGTAAGTTTCTAGGAGGGTGAGATTATATATTTCTAGCGCCTGATCTATTTTTTTGTAAACCAAAATAGTTAGGTTTTGCAAATCCTTGGATAGTGTGGCATCGCTCAAGAGCCATGCTGTAATGTCCATGATTATCTCACCAATAAATATTGTCCAATGCGATTAATGTGGTTCCAACAAACAAAGAGATTTAATATCAAAATATAGCAGAATTACAGCAAGCTATGATGAAGTATAAAAGGGTATATCAAAATACAAGAAAGTATATCTGAATACTTTATGGAGCGCACTGGATCCTGTAATCAGTCATTAGTCTATGTTAGCAAAGAGGCAGAATGATACTGTCCAGTGGCTTTTTGTACAGTTTGAGTTAACAAAAAGACAGTGATGATATAACAATATACACAAAGATAAACTAAGGTCTTTCTTCATTGGTTCAGGTTGTAAGATAGTGGGGCAATTCACTCAAAAAGCTGTGTAAGTGTCTTGCCTCGGGAACTGCCTAAATTCACTTTAAACCAACCTACTAACATGTGCTGCATACAGTATTATAGAGTATCAATCTTATAATAATCAGAACTAGCTATCGCAGAGTGCGATCGCTTAGCCGCTGATACCGGATTTCTGCGATTTCTGCTGGTGAAATGAGGAATAATATAAGAGCAGACACCACACATTTCTTACTACATGAACTGTAAATACATTTAATGTAAATTTATCTTTGTATAAATAACCTTTAAGTTTTACTAATAAAATGATGTAAGTTGGAACTTTATTAAAAGTGAACTATTTACAAATGTACATGTGAATGTAAGTTTGTTGTTTTTTCCTATGAGATTGCGTATTTAACATTTGTACGTCGGTGCGTACAAATCACAATATATTATATTTATTCATTTACAATGTCATCATCCAATTATTTAACTTCGACATATCCCACATACTTAACTTAAATGCTGATCTTCCATTCCAGGGGAGCTGCTTCAATAGAGCAGCCGAAGGTAACTGAAATGGAGCTCCATTTCAGCAATGTTCGAATGTTTTAGTGAAGCAGCTCCGGAGCTCTGTGTGCCAGACAGAAATGGTCAGCGTGCCACGCCTGGTTGCTGAACCCTGTCCTAGACAAATGCCAGGGCAATACCCATTGATTTGGTCCCTATCTTTCAAATACCTCAGAACAATGAAATCTAAGCATTTGGAAGCCTATATCAAACAACATTTATATATGGTACAATTGCTCAAATAAGGGCCATGCTGCAAAACTCTCTTAACTAGCATTGTGATCATATATATAAATGCTGGGAAAGTCTCACGCTCTTTAGTCAGAGTATGATTATTTCCTAGTTTATATACACAGTTATGTGTACAGTCAAATAATGCATTTCTTCCAAAAACTGTTGATATTAAAAAAATATGTCCACATATGTATTTATTGGTTTGCAGTGGAATAAATTATAAAAAGCAGAAAAACAAGATGTAGGTTATTCCACACAGAAATCCTTAAATGGGCATGACAAAATTATTGGCGTTGTTTATAAATAGTAATAAATAATTCGATTTAAAGCAGGTGAAATCTGTGTGTGCTGCAATGAGCATAGAGAAAAGAAATACAGTCAGTCAAGGAATTGTCAGAGGAACCCATACAGAACATTGTAGCTAAGCATGGACAATCCCATGGCTACAAATAATTTTCCTTGATGTTCCTCTTTCCATTGTACATAATGTTATTAGGTGGTTTAAGACTCTCTGTAGCCAACCTCCCTTGAAAGAGAAAAACTGATCAAAGATTGCAGCGCAGGATTGTTTGAATGGTGGAGAAAGCATCACAAAACAGCAGTTGGGAGAAGGCACATTTAAATCTGGGAGAAATGGAGCAGTTTGCACAACAAGAATGGACCAAACATCATCTTTTGAGATAATAGGATATACTGTATTAGATTCAGAATAAAAAAAATAAATAAGGTTCTGTATATTAACATAGAAAGAATTGTGGAGACCAAAAACGTATGTTATAAGTCATTTGTAGAAGGGCTGCTAACTGAACATGTTGAGTATATTCCTAGGAGGGTTTATTATTTTCTTTGCCACTTCGAATGACAACCGGATATCCAGGAGATGCCAATGTGCAAGTATGGAGCTAGATAGTATTTTATTTTAAGAAAATATATTTTAATTATGGTGTCTGTGGGTTTATTTTTGCACTAAAAATCCCAGTGAGCATTTGATGCCAGGGCATCATGGCTTGTGTAGTTCTGTAAGTGACAGTATGCCCTGCAGCCATGGGAACTTTTAGTATTAAAAGAGCCAGCATACCCGTACAACTTAAGGCAGCCAAGATCAGTAGCGTACCATGAAAAAATAATTTTTTCACTTTAAATTTATTTATTAACCCAAACTCACTGCACATGGGTTTTGGAAAAGCCCTAGTGCAGGAATAGACAAACTGTGCCTCTCCACGTGTTGTGAAACTACATTCCCCAGCATGATTTCCAGCTGTTAGCTGGCAGAGTTTGCTGGACATATAGACACACAACACCCAGAGTGCCCCAGGTTGTCCAGGCCCGATCGAGTGCACAGGGCTGCTTTTTCCTACTCGGGGGGAGGGAGACCCACATTTATGCAGGCCCAATCACCCTATTGCTGGTTGATCCTGTGGCTGGGGGACCACACATTGCAAGATTTCCGTCTATAATGCCACCAGCCCCAGCTAGCATAGCACAATTCTGGTTTTGGCCTTTTCAGGGGTCCCTACACTTTTTGTTCCTCTGACTCTGCCAATACTAGCCAAAGTTGGTAGCAATTATTTATTTAATTATGTATTTACAGACATGGCAATGTCTATGCTGATGATCATTATGCACCAGGGAGGAATAGCTGCACAAGTACATCTCCTAAGAGGTTCATTTGCAGCTGCATCCACCTCTTCATACTAACAAAGGTGCCCTTACTGGCATCGAGCTACATGAGCCCACCCCTTCCCTCCCCCATTCCACCTCTATACACATAGAGAGACGCAAAGAGCAGATACGTCTATGCCTCCATACAGGCTTGGACATACTCCATTTTACTGTGCATAAACAGCATTGAAAAGTGCATTTAGCACTTCAGAGTTGGAATTAATTCCAACTCTGCATGAGGCCCTAACTGTCTCCCTGAATAGCAATATACAAATAAAAAAAACTTTATTCTGTGACAAGTATGTGCATATAGTACATGACTGTGACAGGTTGGACCGCCTATGCCACTATGTCTGTTATTGCTGGGAACCGGCTGGGCTTACTTTGCAACCGTCCCCTTTCGTTATTCCGAATACGCCCCTCATGTTGCAGTAGGAGGAGCCTGCTCCCACCTCTGGACTCTTTTATGGCACACAGAACCACAATCCTTCTGGGTAACTGTCACTGCTAGTGTACTCCCGTGCTGGTAAACTTGAGCAAGTACCACTGATCGCTTACTATAGATCAAGGTGCTGTGGCGGATTCCCCCTGGCCTGCCACACTGGCCAAAGCTGCTGGGTATTGGCAGAGCGGTAGTACTGAAGAGCTGGGTCCAAACCTCAGAAACAACGGGAGGACGGATTAGATTTAGGGTCTAATCTGCAGGTCCCAGGATTACAGCAATATTGAAGAAGTTGTCAAGCAGGGTCTTGGAGCTAAGAGTGATGTTTTATTTTGCTCAGGTGCCCTGACAAGCACAGTTCCGCTGATTAAATGTATCAGTGGTCAGGTCAGATGGAACATCATAATGATACATTTCAGTTTACAATGGCTCCCTTTTTATACTATTTTCGACACAGCCTTACAGGCTATTTTTAAAATCAGGATGTAACCTGTTTACCAAAACATAGATTTTGCATTGCAAAGCTAACAGTATTTACGCTTATCTGTGATATCTTAAAAACCTTGTGATATCCTGCATCTTAATTTGGACACAGTGGACATCTGACAGCAAGTCTAATTATATCTTCCTATGACCATCACACATCAAAAGGTCTAATTAGCATGAGAGTAGCATGAATCCTTTTTTCCAACAGTTGCAGAATACACATTTCCTCCAAAGAAAAGAATTCCCCGAGACAAGTTTTAAACCCCAAACAAGACATTTCCTTACACCAAGATATACAAAGGGCTTTCTAAACAAAGGCTTACTGTATCAGACATATACATCAGAAATAAGGCATTTCCTCTAGAAAGGTTAAAACAAAAAACACTAATTTTCTCCCCCTAGTCTCAAAAATTAAAGATTTCTCTTACCAAAATATACACACTATCAAAAATAAGTATATGTGCAATTATATAAATAAGCGACCTGCACTATTTCCTTTAAATAAATTTATATCATAAGCTTTTATACATGATCCAGTCACAATGACCCACAATGCTGAACTTCAGCAATGCAATCCCAAAGCTTCTGGTTGGGTTCACATTAACTATCCCCATCCACATTTCAAATAGTTCTGAGCAATTTACTAAAGTCACTTTTATGCACCATAGAAAAGTGAGAAAGTTTCATCAATTCATTGGTGTCACAGATCTATGATTAACAAATCAATTGAAATATAATTATTTTACCAATGACTTAGAATATAAAGGTAATTCAGGGCCTGATTAAATGTTCAGCCTTCCCTATGCTAATACATTCCAGGCTAATACATAGTAAGTAAAAACGAACTCTTCCTTAATTTAAAATCTGGCTTCCTTCATCTCCTGTCCCCCCACTCCCATGTAAATTTTCACATATTTTTGAAACTTAGCTTCACTTTGCTTTTTTTTTTTTTTTAAATTCTTTATCTTGAATGGTTAGTCAACAAAAGCTGTATACAATACGTCAAGAGTTTACAATGTATACATGGAAGGACATTAACATTGTAATGGAGTCCAGAGAAGGCATCCTTCGACAACTTGAAACATATATTGACCATATTTTCATTTTTTGCTTTCGTGTAAGTCTAAGAGACAAAAATGCAAAAAGTATAATGTGGGGGGCAGGGGTGAAGGAAAATTAGGAGGGAAAGGAAAGGGAAGACCACAAAGGTTAATGCAGGAGTGTGATCAGAAAGAAGGTGAAAATGTAAATGATTAAGGATCAGGAGATGGCGCAACAGGAGCAGAGTCCTGCTCGCCGCACATGGGTCACAACGGAATCATTAAAGGCCAGAGGGGAACAAACGTTCTGCGAACTGCCAAGGAGCCCACACTTGGTTGAAGGCATAACCTCTTTCGTGTAAGTAGTAAGTAATCTCTTCCATGGCTGTCACATGCCAAATTTGCTTTTTAAGGGCAGAGAGAGATGGAGAAGAGCTGCGTTTCCAATTAAGGGCTATAAGGGATTTGGCGGCTGTAAGGATGTGTGTGGTCAGTTTTTTAGAAAATTTATCAAGGTCTGGAGGAGGGTAACAAAGGAGAAAAATCCAAGGGAGCCTCAAATAGCGTGTTGATAAAGCCATGGATCGCGTCCCAGAAGGAAGCAATAACTGGACAAGTCCACCAGATGTGTAGCATTGATCCCCTGTGGCCACAACCACGCCAACAGTCAGGTGACGAAGAGGGGAACATTGTATGAAGACAGGTGGGGGTATAATACCAGCGATAATAAATTTTATAGGATGTTTCTTTTAGTCTAGTCGATATGGAGCTTTTGGCTCACTTTGCTTTTAAAAGCAATTTTTGTCACTCATTTTGTCTTCATTAAAATCAGAATTTTATGGCAGAATGGTCACATGAACGAGCACTACAAATGTTGAAGATGTAAAGGTGGAGGACTATCACGCCTGCGCCTGTTGCCATCCTTGTCCCTCTTATCCGCTTATCTTCATGCATCCGGCCAAGGATGACATATTGTATTCAGCCTCTACCACTGGAGTAGGTCAAGATTAAAACCTTACTACAATTTTATTTTATGGTTTTTTTTTTTTAGAAAAACTGTTCTATAATAATTTAAAATGAATTTCAGTTTACACTTCTCCCTGTCACAATTTTACACTCAAAAAAATGTTTAACCCGCAAAAGCCTCACACTCTATGCTGCAGTCTAGCTAGTCTATTTAATAAATAGGCCCTGGAGTAATATTACCATGTCAATTTATACATATTTTTGTTGTTATACACCATCCTACTTCTCATAACAAAACTACTTCAGTCAAGTGAATATTAATTTGCAGCTTTAAAACCTACTTGAAATATAAAAACATTAATGCATTGTGTACAAAATTTAAGCCAGAGTCAATAATGTATTTTTCCTGTTCATTTATAATCCTGACATAATACAGTATTAGAGTTTTCCTTTACTAGGCTCTGTTTACAGTATGCAGTAAGCGTTTCCTCAGGTCAGTTGCACAGTTTTCTGTTTTATTTATTTCTGTCTTACAAATTTTGCTAAGAAACCTGTAGATTTCCCCCCTCTAACTAGCTGTAGAAAGGACTATGTAATTAATAACAGATGGCATGGGGATGACCATGTCCTTGAAAGAAAGTCTTATTGGCACCTCCCGCTAATTGTATTACATATAACACAACTAAAAGCATAATAAATCTAAACTGAGAGGCATTTTATGCAAGAGCTCTTCTCTTTTTCCAGACACTAAATTGTTCAGCTCTTGAAATATCTATAACCTTTTGACACCCAACTTGCATTAGCTTAATTGCATCTGCTTTCATTCTGTTCAACCTCCCTTATAATCTCTCAGCAAAACAGGTATATTTGTTAGTCTATATTTCATTTATGCTATTGTGTCTACATTTGATATCTTCAATGTAGTGTTTTAAGGGCCTAATCCCAAGATTTAAATAAAAAATGAACATGTAAAAGGAACCTGCAAATGCTTTCCTTGGCAAAAGCAAATAAATTAAGGGCTAACTCCTGTAAGGGATATAATACACTATTGAGAACTTATTAAATCTTAGCAATAGAGATATAGTCAGGTTTTGCCAGGTGCTGCTAAAAGTTTAAAGTCAGATATAATAATCAAAATGTGTGAAGAGGGGTAAATATTTGCAATATTCGCATATTGGAACATCCAAATCTAATAGTGGGTATGCAAATTATTTTCATTATTATTGATTACAATATTTCTAAAAAGCAGCAGACATATTTCATAGTATTTTAAGCAGATAGTGATGTAGCTAAAAGGTACCGTTTCAATAATACATATTAAGCAGTGACAAAGGGCTCCAAAACATTGAGTCATGCACAAACACTGCAAAATTGAATCATTGACAGGTGTTCATTATTGTAATTCATCAAATACCAAATCAAAGCTTCCAGGGAGAAATATTTTATCCACAAAGCAGGAGTTATATAATATTACACATAAATATAGATGCAATGTTATGCTCATTAAAGATTTGCATGAACACATATAACTTGCTCAACAAATAAATCCATTAATGGTGTACATGTTATGCATAATTCTTTAGCCTGTATTTTGCTGCTGACTCACTGGAGCACTGTTAGACATTACAGCTTCACAGCAAAAAAAGTAATGTATTTATTAATATAAGCTTTGTATTTGTCCAATCTCCTTGAAGTTTTGAGCTTCATTATTGCCTGTGAGAGTGCTGAAACATATTTTAGCAGCCCCAATATCCTTATTAGATCTCCTGTCTTCTGGTCAGGGGATATAATGATGGTTGTATGGGGTGTATTAAAAATCTATAATAAATACTAGAGTAGAACAACCTATTCATCCAACCACTGTTGTCCTTATAATAATAAAATATAACATAGCCTAAAGCTGGGGTTTCAATTTGAGAGAGGATATGTGAGCATGCCTATAAATCCTCCCCTACTGCGGTTTAAGGAAATTTCAGCCTAGTGCTAACTTAAATAAAATATGTCTCCCTAGTTTGAGGTTGAGGTTCTTCCTGGTCCAACCTAGTGTGAAGTGGGACTGTGGAAAATAAATAAATTCATACTAACCATTTTTTTGCCTCTGCATCTCTCCCTTTTGGTCCCTGAAGCTGGATAGGACAGATTACTTTCCAACAGTCTCTGGTGCCTATTTAGGCTAATCAATAAATCGGAAAATGCAAAATAAAATTCTTCTTATCTTTATTATTTCATGCACTGTAAATAAACAGCGGGTGTTTTAAAATAATGTATGTATTGGGGGGTTGCCTGGCAGCCCTCAATACACACATTATTTAAAGGATGACTAAACAGAGATCCCAGAAGCTCTTCCACCAACTCCAGAAAAGGCCTCTTATTGATGTTACACCCCCCCCTCCCTGAACCAAGCTCTCAACATCAACAACACCCCTCTGATAATACTTGAGAGACCATACTGGTTGACTAAGGAGCACTTAATTTCTGCCTGCCCAGATAGGCTTATTTAGCCCTAAGCACTGTCAGTGCCTAGCATACCCCTTGGTGCTGTCTTTCCAGCCTCATGACCCCATGCCTGTCTTACTGAGCCAAGTAGCTTCTGTTAGGCAGTCTCAATCTGTCTCTCCACTGAGTCTCCGTCATTGGCGCCACAGCAAGCCATCTTGACTATGGTGTAGATCCTTTCACTATGATCCCTCAATGCAGCACCTGTCACATCCTGGTGTCTGTATTTAATTTGTCATCTCACATCTCCTGACAAGAAACTTCTTTGGTCATTGAGTCCCACCTCTCCCCTCATGAAGGTGACTGCCATACCAGACTTTCATTTAGCCAGTTAATGGCTATCACAGGTCAAATCGAGCATGGAACCATCTAATGGCTAGCAGATAAATCATGCTTTAAAAAAATGTCTCCCTTGAGAACTCTTTTTTCACTGCAGCCACTCATCCTTTACTATTGGCTGTGACACAATGGCTCTCATATAATGAAGTTTGATCAGTTCTTATTTATTTCCCCAATATCTCAGGAAGTGTCCTCACTGTCTACATTTGTGAACACTGTGGCCGGTGTTTGACCACCTAAGGTCTAATCTAATTGCTTCTGTACAAAATAAACATCTGTGCCTCTACCCCACACAAAATTCGTATTTCTATCAAGCACTGACAATAGACTTTTCATACCTCTGCTTGCTGACAAGATGAGCAAAACTAAGAAGTGTGCCCAGTTGAACCAACTGTAATTTAACAGTAAAAACACCCCATCCAAATCACAATCACAACAGCAAGATGTTAGAAGCCGCCGCCACTGTGACAGCTCGGCTGTTGTTTCTTTTGGCCGCATCCTGGCTGTGCCCTGACAGCCGGGAAGCTCTGTTACTCACCTGGCAAAATCTGATAGCCAAGAGCATGAACATGGTGCACCTGTTTAATCATTCAGCCTCCTGTGGCTGATTACAGGACTGCTGCCCTGACATTCTGGTTGGGCAATGTTACTTTTTAAGGAAGGGAGGGCTTAGCCTCTCTGCAGGTTACACTGCTTCTATGTACCACACTTGCTAACTGGCTCCAGGTTTTTCTGTGGATACTCTGCATGAGTTCTGTTTGATTTCTCTTGAAAGCATAAAAGAAAAATAAGAAGGCTTTGAGAACAGGTACCGCCTCGATAATCTGAGACTTTGTAATATTCCGGAATTTCAAGAACTTCTACTTTCAAGCAAATGTTTCCTAATGCCCTGGACTCAGACCTAATGATGAACAGAGACCTCAGGGATAGGATACCCACAGGGCAAAGCCCACATGACCTCGTAGGCTCCACTACTACAAAACCAAAGAAAGGATCTTATTGGCTCTTAAAAAAATCCCATATGTTGATTTTCAAGATGCCCAAATACTAATTTTCCAAAACCTTGCCTCTTACACAATTCAGGAAAGTCGAGACTTACAACTTATCAATTAGATTCTATGGCAACACAACATTAAGTGCTAAACACTTCTCTCAAAGCTTGGTATCTTCACAGAACCCTCCTCCTCTCATCCTGTCTACGACTCTCCCCCTTCCCAGGCTGAAAAAACACCATTTCCAGACTGGCAGAGGGTAGGATCTCTCTCCCTGAGAAACACCTCAGCAACTTGATGAATCAGATGACCCTCATTTATAAGCTTATATATTCTCTCCCAATTTTCTCACTTTGTCCTATAGCAAGATAACATAACACTTACATCTAGTGGATGTGGCGGATTATTGAAGAATGGAATCCCACATTTGGACTGACTCTATGTTAAACCAATACTTTCTGGCAATCTCAACTCTGCAGTCATAGTACTTTTTTGATTGATTGTTTTTCACATATCAATATGTAAAATTTCTTTTCTTACAGATTTCATCGTGATTTTTGTTGTCTGTTTTTTGGGCTGCACCCAGGGCCATTACATGTGTGACTGCATTACGGTGGAATTTTTTCATTGCTTATTCATATTCTGGTGCTGAGAAAGAGGCCGCTATTTGTTAGCAAATATTCTTACTTGGATAATAACTAACAATAGTCCCCTTTGAACTCCGAACTTCCTATGTTTGAAAATGTAAAAATGTTTGATATTGCATTATAAGGTGTTTAACCATCCATAGTTGAATTATAATATTCTGCATTATGTTTATTGTTGTTACTTATTTGCATTAAACCTTTTTGCTATTCTATGCTTCTCTCAAATTTGTGTTTAGTCACTTATTAATATAGGTACTTTTTCTGTATTCGCATATTAACCCTGCCCTCGCTCACCCCTCCCTATATCCCCTAACCCATGGCAAAGATTTTTCATAGCTACTTTCAACATTGTTTCATCCTCTCAGGTCGAGTCCCTCAAGACCACTGTATTGCAACACTTTCAGCTCCCACACACTCTTCTTTTTCATTGAATATTATACGTATCTCTCCATTTAACATGGAGCATTTCCTTAGAGGTACACTCTCTGTGGCGTCTTCCACTCTAATCCACCACCCTGTCACATCCACTTTCTCCTTCCCTTTCTCTCCCTCTTTCCCTCAAGTAAAAAGGGGATTTTCATCTCCATTCCTCTTCAAGTACACTGGCAATTAATATTGATTTTTCATCACTCTGTAATTAGGTTGAGCGGAAGATCTTCTTAAAATAAACAGATTGATACTCGATAATGTAAATGGATTGAACTTACCTAATAAATGACCAGTTGTGGTGGATGCTTGCAGATGAGAGAAATCAGACATTGTTTTCTGCAAGAAATTCACATCACAGATAACCATACACATCTGCAAGGTAAGCAATTTACTCAAACTTTATTTTTGTCTACAAGCTGTAAATAAGGAGGAGTAGACATTCATATCTAAAATAAGGTTTCTTTCATGCTTCCCAGTTCCCACTTGGACCCGGAAGGCTGCTACCCAGCAGTAATCGGCACAATCCGATCCAAAACATTCAGACTGTTTTCCCCAATCTCAGCCAACAATAAATTTTTGCTGGGACTTTGGACACATTGGACAAGTGGTCCAAAGACATCTTATTGATGATGGTGATTTCAATCTGGTACTTGATCCTACAATCAACAAAGCCCCTGCTGCTCCTTCTCATTCCTCCTTTCCCTTTTCTAGGGATGTATAGGTCTCATACCTTTATATAATCTAAATGACAAATGGAGTATGACACATCCTTCGATTAGGGACTACATCAATTATTCCGCCCCACACCCAATCTACTCTCACATAGATATGCTCTTTGCTCTGCCTCTTTGATGCAACTCATTCCAAACTTAACCATATTCCCTATTTCATGGTTTGATTACACAGGCACATCTCTTTCATTAAATATCCCACTTAATATCTCAAATTACACCCTCCTCTTAGACTCCAAGATATTTCAAGATGTCAGAAATTACATTAATGAACATATTGCCATTAATTCCTCTCTTAATGTTTTGCCTGGTATCCTGTGGGAAGCCCAGAAGTGTGGTAAATGTATTAGCATTTCCGCCATGTCCCACAGACAAGAAGTAACCAAGATCTTTACTCTAGAACTAGTTTAGCTACATTTTTATCCCAGCACAAAATGGCCTCCTCCTCTGGTATTCTCACTAAGATTGACACCATTAAAGGACAGCTTAATGTCTTACTCTCTAGAAGGGCTGCTTCTACTCTTAAAAGACAGCAGAGACATTTTTACAACAAAGCTGATAAGGCAGACACAATGCTGGCCCACAAATTACAACAAAAAAGAGCTTGCGTGCTGATTGGGGAGATCAGACGAGGGTGCAATGACCCTATCATCTATGATCCATCTGAAATTGTTATGGAATGTATCAATTACTATGAATCTTTATATAATTTGACCCATTCCCCTCTTCTCTTGCCACTCAGATAGAGCTGATAGATCATTCCCTAAAGACTAAAACTCGACCCCCACCGCAAAAGATTTATCAGAGAGATGGGAGTAGTTCCCTTCCTCCTCTCTCTCTGGAGCGATTTTATTTATGTTCAATTGTTTTTACATGTATGTTTTACATTCTATGCATTGTTCTCTCACTTTTTTTACTTCTTCACTTTCCTCATCCGAGTTCCCCACCCTTGTTTCTTGGAATTACTTATTACTTGGTTTTGGTCTTTGACCTCTAGATATGCCCGACATGATACTAAACTACCTCCATGACTGTTACTCTTAAGGTTATTTCGATTAATGTTAAGAGTCCAAGTTTACCTGAGAAACATTCACGAGCTCTGAGGGAGTTCCAAAAAGAAGGTGCTTATGTTGTTTTTGTACAAGAAACACATTTTAAACAAGAAACCTCTCTGGTATTCCGAGATAACAACTATCCTAACTCGTACTTTAATAACAAGAGCACAAGCAAGACCTTGGGAGTTGCAGCACTCTTTTCTAAAACCCCCCCTTTTACCATTTTGCAGAAAATTAGACTGGTAGAGGGAAAAACTCTATTAATAAAAATTATATTAAACTATTTATACCTTTGTCAATTTATATGCCCCAAACCAGTGTCAACGCTCATTCTTGGACATGGTGGCAGCATTAGCGGAGGCTGTATTGGTGATAGGGGGAGACCTCAACTGGTCCATACACCCAGAACTTGATACGTCTAATCTGTCTCCCAGATATCGTGGTTCCCTTCATTTCAAGGTAAGGCGTACCTTACACAAATTTCAGCTAGTAGGCACGTGGAGGCTACAACACCCAACTGTCCGAGATTACACCTTTTTCTACCACTAACATGGAGTCTACTATGGTATTGATTACCTGTTCCTGTCCCACAGACATCATCATCATCATCATCACCATTTATTTATATAGCGCCACTGGTTCCGCAGCGCTGCACAGAGAACTCATTCACATCAGTCTCTGCCCCATTGGAGCTTACAGTCTAAATTCCCTAAGACACACACACACAGACTAGGGTCAATTTTTGAAAGCAGCCAATTAACCTACTAGTATGTTTTTTTTTGAGTGTGGGAAGAAACCGGAGCACCCGGAGGAAACCCACGCAAACATGGGGAGAACATACAAACTCCACACAGATAAGGCTATGGTTGGGAATTGAACTCATGACCCCAGCGCTGTGAGGCAGAAGTGCTACCACTTCGCCACCGTGCTGCCACAAACTGTGCAGACATCTCCCACTAATCCACTCATCCTCCTTAGGGCAGGTGACCTGGACAGACCATGCTCCCATTTCCCTGACCTTACAATTAGCACAACAACAGGTTAAAAATTACTCATGGATGATCAATGAGCTTCTCTTATTGTAAGACCCAAAATGAACAAGCCATTGATGATTACGCTGAATTCAACAATATCTCGGATATCTCAGCGGTGTCTAAATGGGAAGCTCATAAATGTGTCCTTAGTGGCAAATTTATCCAACTGGGGTCTTTTATGTAAAACAAAAAAAAGCTTTCAGAAACAAGCTTCTAAAAAAAAATTAGTGAACTTGAATCCAGACATAAAGCGACTTGGTCATCCGAGGTACTAGTGGAACTCACTGAAGCGAAGGTTCGTTCTAAATAACCTTCTATATGATAGAATAAAATTAGACTTTTGTAAATCCCGCAATCGATACATTCAATGGGGGATTAAACCAGGTTCCGTGCTAGCGAAGGCCTTAAGATCTCAAAGAGCTAAGATCTTCATCGTTATGGTTAAGGACAATAAAGGTATAGACTGTAAGCTCACTCTGAAATAGCGAAAGCCTTCCATTCATATTATTCCCACCTTTACAATATCTCGGGTAAGGACCCCTGGTCAAACCTAATTACTAAAAGGCCACTAACACTCTTTTACCTACAGGAGATTGGCTTCCCAACTCTCTCAAATGCTGATCAAACTATGTTGGAACAACCTTTCATACATGAAGAATTAGCAGAAGCAATTAAATCCAGCCTGACATTTTTTAAATTTCTTATTATAAGGCATTCAAGAATAAGCCCATTCCCCTGATGGTGCAGGTCTTCAACACTATCTCTGAACACACTTTTTTCACCACCCAATCTCTAGAAGACCACATTACAGTATTACCTAAAGAAGGCAAAGACACGTCCCTATACCCTAGTTACAGACCGATATCTTTACTCAATGAAGATATTAAATTATACGCAAAACTTATAGCTAACAGCTAAATTTATGTTACCAGAAGTAATCCACTCTGATCAAGTGGGGTTTGTCCCAAATCGTGAATCACGGGATAACACTACTAAAGTTATCGACCTAGTTCATTTATCATTACACTCCACTACCCCATCCATGCTGTTGTTCACAGATGTAGAAATGGTCTTCAACCATTTCTACATATTGACTGGTCATTCATAAGGTGTATGTTATCCCATATGTGTCTAGGTCCAGTGTGCCTTCAACAGATGTTCCACCATATGGGCCACTGTGGTACTCAAACTGCTCTCTCATCTGCCAGGACTGTCTCATTATTCCTGGAAGCCTATCCTGTGGTAACAATCTACAGATTAATGCTGCCTGTTCTCTGAGTTTTCAGCACATCTATCCGTAGATCATCTCAGCCACAAACCACAAGGAGAACAGGAACCAGAACCACAGGCTGCAGGAAGTGAGCTTGAAGAACAGGCATCAGACAGGTGAATCCAGGAGGTTTAAATAGTGCTCCAATAATGCTTAGCCAATGAAAAGAGGGAGGAGGCCCTGAAGTGCAATAGACTTGCACCTGCGCAGAACTGATAATAGCTGAATGAATAGTATCTGGCGCTGAAACATGGCAGTTTCCAGATCATTGGGATGCAGGTAACGAGACAGGTACCTGTTTGTGGGATCGGAACGTTACAGTATCCCCCCTTTAAAAGTGCCCATTGTTCGCTTAGATGAAGTCTTCCGTGGAAACTGAGCATGAAATCTTTGGAGCAAGGCTGGAGCATGGATGTCAGAAGCGTTGACCCAAGAGCGTTCTTCGGGGCCAAAAGCCCTTCCAGTCTACCAGAATGAAAATGTATTATGGTCCGATTTTTTCAACTCGCCGAAAATCGGCGAGTTTACAGCTAAAGTTTAAAGCGGCACTGGCTTGTAAAGGCAAACTTGCCTTTACAAGCCAGCGCCGCTTTAAATTTTAGGCAAATTTTAGCTGTAAACCCGCCGATTTTCGGCGTGTTGAAAAAATCGGACCATAATACATTTACCCCCAGGTCTGTGTCCAGATATTGAGGTTGCCTATAAACCTTTCAGACAGTGGCTACGTATTTTGTAACTCTTTATGAGAAAAGAAGGGGGTACTGACAGTCAAAAATGTAAGAACGGAGAATAAAACAGCAAAAAATAATAATAATAAAATGATTTTCAGAAAAGCAGGAAAGCAGAAAAAGAGATTTACATCAAGATGACAGTTGGATTCGGCACTACGGGGAATTAGCTCACAACTATTCCATTAATCCCCTTAAATCTAACTAATCTATGGTCCCTCTCACATTCTTTTTAAACCTAGCGGGGAGTTACACTACCCATACAATCCAGTGTCTTGCCCATCGTTAGTTCATATGGAACCCGGTATCTCCGATAACAATATTTCTACAACCTGTGATGCACCTGTGAAGTGCAAAATTAACCCTTGTGAAGCATATTCTGTACCTCCCATATATGTCTTCTTGGAATATCTAAAAAACACCATCAGAAGCATAGTATTTTACACATCCTATTTTAAATAATAAATCTCAGCCAAATAAGTTATTACGGGCCACCACAGCTAGAAGAAAGAATGTTAGAATGACCCAATATGAAATTGTGATTTTAAAGGAAAATTGTGCACTATAATGCCCACGGTTAATAAATATATACAGTATATATATATATATATATATATATATATATATATATATCTGTCCGTCCTTGTCTAAAGAAGAAAAAAAAGTTTAATTAGTTTCAGAAAAACAAAACAACACATTTTCCTTTTTTTTCTTTCTTTATTTTTGGCTCTTATCATCAATCAACAAAACCTCAGACTACATCCATTCAATGGCATCAAATGTTAATTTATCTCTAGTCTGTTGTCACTTACTTGTCAATTTACTCTGTTATAATGTTCACATTCTATAGCATCAGTGCACCCATGGTTAATTAGCTAGAACCATTGTCTCTAGACAATGGATATCTCTTATCTACTAGTAGTACATATATGTGAGACTGTATTTCCATTTATTATTTCTGAAAATAAACTATTAGGGATGACAACAACCTTCGTTAACTAGCACGTTAAAACAGCACTGTTTTCTCTGGCTGCACTTTAGTTATTATCCACTTAAGGTGGGGAATGTCACTTTTGTTTATTAAGACTTTACATATTGGGCTTGCCATTGAATTAAATACTAGTCTGTCTCCAGACTATTAATTTCTAAACTGGTCTCACTAGATTCAACCACTGCCCCTTGTCTTGGCTACATGGCACTTCCTGCATAGCTATGGCTGAAAGAAACAAAAAATTTAAAAAATGGGTTACTCATCTTCCTCTGAAAAGTTACATTTTTATAACACTCAACATATAATATAAGTTACATTTGTTATTTTTATAAGTTGTTTTTTTGTAGCGGTTATACTTTCCCCCCCTGTTCGCATGGCGGCAGGGGGCGCACTTGCGCTCACTTCTCTTTGCTTTGCAATGCTACCTTCCGCTGCACATGCTTTCACGTGCCACATACTCCTTTCCTGTTGCCACAGTTTTAAATAGTCAGTGGGCCTGAGTCATTAAGGCAAAAAAGGAGTAAATGTTCTCTGGGACAAACCATTTTACAATTCAAAGGGTGCAAATTAGTTTATTATTTTGCACATAAGTTAAATACTGACTGTTTTTTCATCTAGCACACAAATACTTGCTAGGTTTATTATTACACTGAAATTTAAAGTTGATCTAAGACATGTCCTATCCCAACTATAAATCTGTCCCAACATTTTAAATTCACCTCCCCCTCCAATGCAACATGGTTTTGCCCAGATGCAAATGTTACTCCATTTTTATGCTTTGCTCTCCTTAGTGACTCAGGCCCAGTGTGTTTAATTCTCAGTTTTAGTGATTTACACAAACATTTTATCTATAACCATACTCAATAACTCTGGATCAAAACTACCAGCTTTAGAGAAAAATCTTTCACATATTCAAAGGTCATTTTAACCCACTTATTACAGTACGCCATTGCATACTTACCTTATTTCCTACACATTACATACTTCACAGACCCTATTGGGCTTTCTCTAACCTGTACATCGATCACGTAAGCCATCTCACATGTTTGTTTAGTGCCCATGTAAAAACAAAATCCTCAACACTTCACAGCACAAAAGCTCCCAATAGAAATTTTAGTTGGCTGTGGACGAATCCTATAAGCTGTGGCCACTCACTTCTTCTCAACTGGGTACAACTTAGCACTTCATGCGATGCCAAGCGTACGCAACGAGGACCCTAACACAGTCACTTATCTGGGAGAATGGAAATATCAATGTTTTAGTGCCCGTGTGGAAGTTGACTCCTCAACGCTTCGAGGCACAAAACAATACCCCACCTTTCCAGCAAAGTTCCCGCTGACTACTTTAGAATTGGGAGAGCTGAATATTGAAGAATACCAACATTTCCAGCAAATTTACTCCCACCATGCCCAATTTCACAATCACAGTGCTTGTGCAATGTGTGTGGTCCGATTGCACAGCTTACAGGCACTAATTATCTGCATGCTCTACAATTATAATTGGAATTATGACGAAAAACCCTATTTTCGTATCACCATATACCTCAACGTTAATTTTTATACCCTGTTTTCTCATCAGAACATCTCAAAGCTTAATTTTTATACCGTGTTTCCTCAACAGAACCTTTGTAATTAACCTGTACTTTCACAATCACACAATTCACACACAGCTTTGCTTTCAGTACAGAAAAAATATTTTTCCAAATGTTGGTAATAACTTCTCAGAAGTTTTAAGAATTCCTTTCACTATAAAATGCAACAGCAGTATATATCAATACAACCCTTTAAACATGTGGCAAATGTACAGGGAGATTTATGCGTATGCTATGCAAATAAACCACATATTTTTCGCAAAATTACATGGCAAAGAAACAATTTTTCTTTCTTGTCCCTAAATCCTCACCAGCACCTCTTAGATTACACAAAGTGGATTTTCGGTTTAGCAACACTGAATGATAAAAAAGGCATAGAACTATTTGTGTTCTTACCTATATTTGACTCATCTCCCACCCTATGTTGGTAAATCAAAATTCATAGATTTTGCAAAACCTTGAGTAGTGTGGCACTGTTAGGTATATAGACATAGGTGTATGTAAGTGCCTAAATTACCGCAGTTGCGTATGTTCACTTTCTCATCATGCACAGTGAAAAAAAGATACGCTAAGCAAAAGGGTGTAAATCTCACTCTGAATTTAGCCCAATAACTAAATCAGTGGATTTGAATAAAAATGTTCAAAGGACTTTGTTGAATTCTTGATAAAGTAACTAGTGGATTGTTGCAACTAATTTTTTTTTGGACATTTTAGACCATGCAAAGTGTTTTTTTATGCAATCATTTCTTTTATGTCGAAATAATAAAGAAACAGCTTTTAATACTGTGTTTCTTTGCATTGGTCCATGGTCATACATTAAATGAAACCCTGCTTGTGGTCGCCATAGCATTGAGAAACCACATAGCTGAATTGGCTGCAACAGGAAAATAATGGCAATCGAAAATTGTCCATAAAATCTGTGCAGAATTTTTATGCACAACTTTAAAAACATATTTCCTGTTGCTAGTTCTTTGTCCAGTTTATCATTTATCATTTAGCTGTGTTTTAGTAAATGTTCTCTTGTGGGTTACTGGTTGTGGGGAGAAGGATGCCTCTGGGAATCGATGTTATACTTTAAGTATTTCTTCTTTTCCTCATCAAATTCCATAATCATGGTAATAGAAGGAGGATTAAGGTGTAGCATTTACTATCGTTGGACAACACCAGTCTGTTTGCCCTGTGCTGGTTCTCACCTGTAGACATTATGCCAAATGGCAGTATGCCATTTCAGGTCTACCTGTCACATTGATGTTGAGATATCATTGTTGTTTTTCATTTTCTTATTCCCTATTTGATGTTTGTCATCCGTGAGGTACCTCAAGCTTCAACAGGGTTTAGTCCCTTTGAGTTATTGTTTGGGAGACAGCCCAGGGGTATCTTGCATATGTTAAAAGAAGGGTGGGAGCAGCAAGGTCCCAGGGAGCCAAATCTGGTACAATTTGTGTCACAAATGTATGAGAAGCTAGGGAAGATAGGGCCCATTGTGCAGCAACATGTAAAAGAGGCTCAGGAACGACAGAGAAAAAGTTATGATAAAAGTGCTGTTGTTCGATCTTTCAAGCCTGGGGACAAGGTCCTAGTCCTGGTTCCCACCCAGGAAAGCAAACTTTTCGCCCATTGGCAGGGTCCATATGAAGTTCTAGAGGCTGTCGGTCCTGTCAATTACAGAGTCCGCCAGTTAGGTAGAAGGGAGGAGCAGATATATCATGTTAACCTCCTTAAACCTTGGCATGATAAGGAAACCTCTCCTCAGGTAATGAGTACTGCCATTGAAAAGTCTGAAGTGCCCATTGAGCCAGCTTTGTCCATTCAGCAGAGACAACAGACTGAAGAAATGATTCGCCGGAACAGGAATGTCTTCTCTTCCATTCCTGGGCGCACTACCTTAATCGAACACGACATTGTCACTGCGCCAGGAGTCATTGTAAAGCAGAAGCCGTATCGTATTCCAGAAGCCAGACGGGTGGACGTGAGAAAGGAGGTCGAGAAGATGCTCCAGTTAGATGTGATTGAAGAGTCCACTAGTGAGTGGAATAGTCCAATTGTGCTTGTCCCGAAACCCAATGGGACAATTAGGTTCTGCAATGACTTTAGGCGCCTAAACAGTATGTCGCAGTTTGATGCCTATCCGATGCCAGGTGTGGATGAACTAGTGGAAAATCTTGCTGGTAGCAATTATTTAACAACCCTTGATCTAACAAAGGGTTATTGGCAAGTTCCCCTGACTTCCACGGCCAAGACAAAGACTGCATTTTCCACCCCTGATGGTCTCTATCAATATAAAGTCATACCCTTTGGGTTGCATGGGGCACCTGCCACCTTCCAAAGGGCCATGAATAAATTGCTACGACCTCACACAGCTTATGCAGCCGCTTACTTGGACGATATAGTGATTTATACCCCAGACTGGGGACCACATTTAGCCAAAGTTGAGGTGGTCTTAGCTTCATTAAGGTCAGCAGGGTTAACAGCTAACCCAGAGAAATGTGCCATAGCCATGAGAGAAGCCAAATATTTGGGGTACGTTGTTGGTCGAGGGCATGTAAAACCCCAGCTAGACAAAGTGGAGGCAGTCAAACATTGGGCAAGACCAGAAAAAAAATTGCAGTTAAGAACCTCTCTAGACTTAGTAGGTTACTACAGGTGGTTTGTAAGCCACTTCGTCACTGAAGCTACTCTACTTACGGACATGTTGAAAAAAAGTTGTCCGGATAGATTATCCTGGTCTGACTCTGCAGAAGCCGCCTGGTCTGATCTTCGGTTAGCACTTTGTTCCTCTCCAGTTCTACAAGCACCGGACTTTACCCTGAGGTTCTTCCTTCAAACTGATGCTTCTGGTGTTGGCTTAGGTGCAGTCTTGTCACAGGAGAAGAATGGAGTAGAAAATCCTGTCCTGTACCTAAGTAGTAAGTTACTTCCGAGGGAACTAAAATATGCCACTGTGGAGAAAGAATGTCTCGCCATAAAATGGGCTACAGAAGCTCTGCGCTAGTATCTCCTATGCAGAGAATTCACCTTAATAACAGATCACGTACCATAGCGATGGTTGCAGAACAACCGAGAGGTAAATGCCAAGGTAACCCGCTGGTTCTTGGCACTGCAACCTTTCAAGTTCTCAATAGAACTGGGATTCTGCACAAAAATGCAGATACGTTGTCACGAAAATATGCGCTTCTCTCGAAGTCCACGTCCCCTTACTTGGAGACGCTAGGGGGAGCGATATGTAACAAAGAGAGGCATTTAGCTGACAATATGCAAAGAAAGCATGGAAGCAGAGTAAAACATTTGTGCAGTAATATTCATATATATATGAAATCTAATTCAAGCTTTAATATAAGAGACAGGCTTCAGTAATTACTGATTAATGAAATAGAGGATTCTATAACATATTTTCTGCATTATATATATTGCATATATGTATGTAATATAATCCAAAACTGGTGTCATAGTATCAATGTTTTTTGTTGTTTATTTTTTTTTGACCATATTTTAAATGTGCGTTATCATTGCTAGTTCTACTTTGCGTTATAAAAATTATTTTTAATGTTGGGTATCAATTGTATGTTTAATGTGCGTTATCAATGATATTTTGATGTGCGGTATCATTGCTAGTTTTAATTTGCAGTATCAGTGGTAGTTTTAATGTGTAGCATCAATGCTAATTTTGATGTGTCGTATCAATGTTAGTTTTAATGTGCGGTATCAATGCTACTTTTAATGTGCAGTATCAATTTTAGTTTTAATGAGCGGTATCAATGGTATTTTGAAAAGCAATTTGTCTAGACTAAAAAGTGTATGTTGAAGGCTTATTGTGTATTTTTTTTTCCCGTTTTGTTCTGAATTCAAACATTTGGGAACCCCCCCTAAAAAATCCTGCATTTGCCCCTACATAGACACACTGGACTTACCCACTGGGACCCTGTGCAAAGTGTTTGTGGGTGTGTATATATATATATATATATATATATATATATATATATATATACAGAGAGAGAGAGAGAGAGAGAGAGAGAGAGAGAGAGCCTGTTTAACAGCACTAGCCATAACTATGCTGATGCAGATAACTATTAATTGGGCAGCCAAATGATTGCCAGTTCATTTACTATTCAACACAGATACCGATGTGTAAATTATAGGTAGCTGAACTCCTGTTATTCTATATTCACGGAAACTCACTATTGGACAGCGGTTGAAACATACCTGCGTAGACTGAACAAACCAATGAATATAAAATTACTCATTTATTGTTAGGCAGTCAGCAATATAGTCATATATATTATCGCTATTAACACCATAAGATGATTACTTTAGTGGAGAGGTTATAATAGATAAACCTTAGTACTACATATAATTATTTCTTGTTGTGATGACTATATGAAAGAATATAGTTCTAATAATATTTTAAACTATCATTCTTGGCAGAAACAAATCTTACTCATTAATAAAGGGGCTTATTAAGAAGGTACCTGTGAAATAGCAAAGCCATTGCAGCAGGGCCGGATTTACCGCTAGGCAACCTAGGCACCTGCCTAGGGCCTAGCGGCTCTCAGGGGGCACAGATTGGGGGGACAAGGGAGAAGCGCGGGGGGGCTACCGCGAATCAGGGGAGGGGCTGGTGTTAGAACTAGGGGTAGAGGCAGTGGTGGCTATATACCTGTAGTGTATGGCATCAGGGTCATGTGATCGCAGCGGTCACATGGTACACAGTGAAGGCGGGCTGCTGGAAATCTACAGTGATCGGTGCAGGAGCTCCCTCATTTCTTCTGTTCCTGTCATCATGTGGAAAGAGGTAAGAAGAAGGGTACTTGGAAGCTGCAGGGGGGGGCATGTGGGATAGAAACTGCAGAGGGGGGCATGTGTGATAGAAACTGCAGGGGGGATGTGTGATAGAAACTGCAGGGGGGGCATGTGTGATTGAAACTGCAGGGGGGGCATATGTGATGAAAGCTGCAGGGGGGGCATATGTGATGAAAGCTGCAGGGGGGCATATGTGATAGAAACCTGCAGGGGGGGCATATGTGATGAAACCTGCAGGGGGGCATATGTGATGAAACCTGCAGGGGGGCATATGTGATGGAAACCTGCCGGGGGGGCATATGTAATGAAACCTGCAGGGGGACATATGTGATGAAACCTGCAGGGGGGGCATATGTGATGGAAACTGCAGGGGGTGGGCATATTTGATGAAAGCTGCAGGGGGGGCATATGTGATAGAAACCTGCAGGGGGGCATATGTGATGAAACCTGCAGGGAGGGCATATGTGATGGAAGCTGCAGGGGGGCATATGTGATGGAAGCTGCATGGCATGGGGGGCATGTGTGATGGGAAGCTGCAGGGCATGGGGGGCATGTGTGCTGGAAGCTGCAGGGTACAGGGGGGTATGTGTGCTGGAAGCTGCAGGGCACGGGGGCATGTGT
Source organism: Mixophyes fleayi (assembly GCF_038048845.1). Taxonomy (NCBI): domain Eukaryota; kingdom Metazoa; phylum Chordata; class Amphibia; order Anura; family Limnodynastidae; genus Mixophyes; species Mixophyes fleayi. Next base: position 261,569,648 of record NC_134402.1, read on the forward strand.
GATGGAAGCTGATCTGGCACAGGGGGCATGTGTGATGGAAGCTGCAGGGCACAGGGGGGGCATGTGTGATGGAAGCTGCAGGGGGGCATGTGTGATGGAAGCTGCAGGGGGGGCATGTGTGATGGAAGCTGCAGGGCATAGGGGGGCATGTGTGGCTAAAGGTGCTGGGCAGAGGGGACATGAGAGTTAGAAGTTTGTTTCCCACACGGCCCCTCCTCAGCCAACAATACCCTTACAACACTCACTATCTTTTCTTTGATATTCCCCATGACACGTGCTCATTATCTATTCCCTCACATGACCCGCTGCCTCAATCCTGACACCTCTTACCTCAAAATGAAAAGAGGCACCCTTTATATTAATATAATATGTGTGTGTGAGGGGCCATTGTATGTATATTATGTGTGTGTGAGGCCAGTGTATGTATATATTGTGTGTGTATGAGGGGCTGTTTTTGGGAGGGAAATAGGTTTATTTTTTAAATGGTAACACTATTAATTTAATGTTGGAGCTGGTTGGAGGGAAATAGGTCTATTTATTAAATGTGTATGCTATTAATTTAATGTTTTGGTTGGAGGGAGGTCTACTTATAAAATGTGGGTGCTATACTGATTTAACACTGGGGCTGTTTGTAGTTTACTAAATTTCGTGTTCCCATTTTTTTTCCAAATAGGGCCTCCAACATTCCAGGATCCAGACAAGCAGCAGCTGATCTAAAGACACCAGCAGCCACAAACCGTGAAAGTGACGAGAACAGGTAGGAGAGAGCAGGGCAGTCTGCCAACTATCCTGAATCTGGTGGGATTTATATTATGAGGAGGTCTGACTTGTTTAAATGTTGCACTATGGGATTCATGCAGAAGACTGACATATTAACATAATTATTGGATTCCAGCGCTTTTTCATGTTTCTGTACTTAGAGGGCTGCAGTCAGTAACTGTAGTGGCAGACGGTCTGTGACGTGGTAGTGATAGGAGACTGCTGTTTTTTTTATTACTGGGCTTGCTAACCATGAACTGCAGTTTCTTGACATGTTAATTATGATTAATACCTAAGTTTAGTTAAAGATAAAGTACAATTTTTGTGAATTGAAAGGTAAGCAGTGGTGGAAGTGGGGTGTATATGGTAGTATGCCATACCGCTACTTCTCATACTGTCTTCATTGTAAAATAATAAAATTCTATTCAATTGTTTACATTCTCATTACATTTATATTTTCGGTGTTTAAAACTGAATGTGAAAATGCGTTTAACTTGTGTTTGTTACTAGCATTTTCCATTGCATTTGGAGGTCATAGGATTGCCTAATACATTTACCCACTGTAACAGAACAATAAAACACAATGTGTTCCTGAAAAATGGAAAGTGCTAGTGAGTAGGGTGATACTAGAAACAATAGTTTCTAATAATAGTGCCATTACATGTCTTTTACTAGCATTAAAAATGCTAATACAATGCATATCAAAAAATGCCAGTGGGTCCGATGCTTAAATGTGCATTCACTCTTACTTGTTTATCAAACAGAAAATACAAGTAATTATCTACAATACATTACAAAATAGTTAAGTCAAATTTTTCTGCTCTAAAGTTTAGACGGCTATGCTTTAGCATACTTAACGTAATGATTATGCTACAAATATTAAATATATTATGCATTATGCAATGTATTGATTAATAAAAGGTGGTGGTACTTGTACAAGTGAATATACAGCACACAAAAGTTTGCATTAAAATGTTTTACGTTGCTACAGCGCATGGATTTTCTTGAGTGAGCATGTGTTCATTTTTCGAGTTTCAGATACATATTTATAAATTGATATAGTTTATTGATGTTCCTTTTGTTTCTGAATGCCGAATATTTAAAGCTGCACTAACATGGGTGGGGAAGGCAGATTGAATGAGACCAAAATTTATTGATAAAAAGCCGCAATGTTCGAAATTGCAGATTAACATTGGTTCTCCCCCTCTTACTCACTTCAAAGTATCACACAGCCCAGTTTTCATCCAGAAATAAACTCACTAGCTCTGGGAAATATATTCTGCTCTAAGCAGCCCCTAGGACTGTGTTGAAGGGGGTGGTCCGACAATGGTCTTGGTGGTAGTGCAGCTTTAAAGCTACATAGCTTAAAGATCTGGGGCTTCCTTGACACAAAGTTTATTTCAGGCAACTGATGTACCACATAAAAGGCATACTGAAGAGGTTATTGCTGGCACAAGTGATAATACAAACCCTCCAGAAGTGTTATATGAGAAGGAAGGGGATTCAGAAGCCAATGTCAGTGATTTGGAGGATTTCCCTGAAAGCAGCTCAGCTGAGCTCTTAACTACAGCCACATGGTCATTCCCAGGAAGAACCTAGGAGCCCTCCTAAATTTGAGTGTATCACAGTAGAAGAGAGCCATGACTTGGACGTGGTTGTAAAATCTACAAGTCTGTCATATGTGCTTTCTCCATCAAGCTTTATTGCCGAAAAAATTGCATTTGTTGAGCAGCACCCTTATCAGCCAACTACCGTGAATTGTGACAACATTCCATTTAAAGAGGCAGATTTCTATTATCGAAAACAACAAAATGGAGACCATGTTAGGCGCTCATGGCTAACATTTCGGGTACAAAATCGAAAAATGTAAGCATTTTTCTGCAGCATATGCATCGCTTTTTTAGATGCCGTGTCACTGTTTGTTAGTGGCTGTACAAATTTCAGAGACTGCCATCAAGCTGTAAATAAGCATGAATCCTCAAAAAGTCATTGTGATGCTGCTAATGCATACTTTATTGTAAAGAAGTACCGAAGCATTGACACATTAATAAACAAGGATCAAACTTCAAGACGAAAAAAAGAGATATTCAAAATATTTAAGTCATGAAACGCATATTTGATGTGGTAAAACTTCTTGGGAATAAAGACTTGCCATTTTGTGCCCATGGAACTAATGAATCACTCTACAATCTTACTAACAGTGAGAATAACCATGGTAATATTTTAGAAATTATTTTACTGTAACCTCATTATGATGTCCCATTAAAACATCACCTTGAAAAATGTATTCAAGAGAGTGAAAAAAGAAAAACACATTTGCAGGAAAGAAGAAAAGCAGGAGCAATTGGTCGTAGAAGTCTAGTGACATTTTTATCATACAAGATCGTAGTTAAAGTGTTTATGGCAATTGATAATCGTGTTAACCAATTAATTGTTTCAGAAATTTGTGCAAAGAGATTTAGCATTTAAGTTGATTCCACACAAGATGCATGAATTGTATATCGAGCAACAGTTTTCATTAGCTATGGGTGAAAAAAAGAGATCCAAGAACTACTCATTTCTGTTCTCCCAGTTACTGATGCATCAGGCCAAGGATTCAATGAACTTTTGATGGCTAATTTTGAAGTGTTTAGGCTTGTCTACCATAAAATTGCTGGTGAGTCATTTGATGGTGCAGCAAACATGAGGGGTTCATATGTAGGCTTACGAGCACAGATCGCTAAAGTAGTGCCTGATTCCATTTACATTTGATGCTATAGCCACATCCTCAATCTATGCATTCCTGATTGTTGAGAAGTCCTTGAAGCAAAAAAATTCTTTGGTCTGTTAAATCGCATGGCTTCTTTTTTGGGAAATTCCCACAAACGTATGAGCATATGGGCCAAACAACTTCATAAAAGACAAGGAAAAAAAAAAGCTTTAAAGATTGCAGAAAATTGGCGAGACAAGATGGTGGGCAAAGAAGAAGCCTCTTAAGTGGGTATTTGGAGAGAGGCACTACCTGTATTTGGATGCTATTGAAGTTTTATTTTCAATCTCGCATGTTGGGAAATTGTGATTCAAGGCCCACTTCTGAAGCTACAACTTTATATGAAAAACTGTGCAAGTTCAAGACCATTTTAACAGCAAATGTATTCCTTGCCATTTTTGATGTGATTGGACCAGTTTCAAAATACTTACAAACCAGTGGTCTTGACTTTCTGGTGGCATGGAAAATGGTTGAGAATGCCATTGACCAGGTAAATTGATTTTGATAACATTACAGAAAAGACTACACATTTTGCATCAAAAATGAATGACCTTATAGCCAATTGTGAAATAATCTCTTTCCAGGAGAATGAAACTGAGATCCCAGTGAGAAGGGTTGGCAGAAGAAACAAATAGCAAGTGAGATCTCAGTTGATGAACGTCTAACTGATAAACTGTAATGTTTTTGTGTGGAAGTGTACAGACCAATTTGTGGCCAAATTTTAGCAGGTCTTACAGAGAGATTTTCTGAAAATAGACAGATGGTGCTGGACACCTAGTATTTGGATCCTAGATTTCTTGAAAATATTCAAAATGATCCAAAACGTCTTGCAGAGGGCACTCTAAAAAGGATTTCTGAATTGGCTAAAATTAATGAAGAGTCTTATTAGTGAACGCATAAGTTTTGAGAAGCTTTTTCCTAAGCTGACAGAACAATTGGATGAAACAAGAAGACAAGAGGTAATTCCAGAAGGAGGTGGTGGGATAAAGATGAATGGGGTGTATCTGCTGATATAGAAGATGACAAAACAAAGTTCAAATCATGTAAAAATTGCTTCCTCTGCTGTCACAGATTACTTTTAAAGTACAATCTTTATTCAGCTGCTTAAGAGAATCTCTCTGTGGCATATGAGTACCTACTGACTCACAGGTAGCCACTGTCTTTCACACGGGGCATGTTAAAAAGCATTCAGCAAACTGAAACTCATAAAAACAAGACTGCAAGTTACAATAGAACAAGATCTGCTTAAAGCATTTATGATCATGTCTGTAGAGCGAGACCTTTTGGAACTAGTTCAATTTCAAGATGTGCTGGAAATTGTCCATGAAAGTTCACAACTGATGAGATCTTTGTTAACTGTGTGAGCAATCTTCATCGTTTTAAGACATTTAATTTGTTAGCAGTTTTGTCTCTTTTCTAGTGCTAATATATTTGATTTCTGATTAAGCTGACTCAAGTTTGCATATGTTTTATTTGTACATAATATTTTTCATTATGTGCATTTTTGTAAAGGTTATTTATGCTTATATAAGTTTTTTGCTACATTATTTATTTTCATTATTTATAATTTATAATAATAATAATATACAGTGGATTAAGTAACAATACAATAACCTCTTTTTATCTTATGAAATAAATATTGTACCGAAAAACACCCTTTAAGGCTGGGCCGCTACTTATGGTCCAGTGTTGTGTGCTTGCCTCCCGGGCTAATGTCTGCCAGCCAGCCCTGTGAAAGGGGCACTACTATCATTAATAGTAACCAAAATGGCACTTTAATTAATTATAATCATCAAGGGGGCACTATTATGAATTGAGATCATCAAGGAGGCACTATTATTAATTTCGATCCTCAATGGAGCACTTTTATTCATTACGATTATCAATGAGGCACTATTATTAATTAAGATTGTCAAAGGGGCACTATTATTAATTACAATTAAAAGGGGACACTATAAATCACTTAGATCAGTGGATCCCAAACTATGCACTGCAGCTCCTTGGGGTGCCGCTGCAATCTCACAGGGGTGTAGTGGCCAGGGCCGGTCAAAAGCAAAGTAGGAGACTACTTGATAATTATCTTGGCTGAGGAGTGCCTTGAAAAAGTATGGAGGCACTAAGGGTGCCTCAAACTGAGAAAGTTTGGGATCCACTGATTTAGATCACTAATTAGCCTAACAGTGTAATATATTCAGTACCATGTGACTCAAAATTGGTTTAATAAATAACCCTTTCAATGAATGATTGCATTATGCTCTTAATTTTTAGACCATAGAAGTCCTCCGTCTTAAGTTTCACACACCATCCAAAATCTTTATCCAACTCTGGTATATACCCTTTCAACATATGGTGTACGGTTTGGGAGTAATCTGGTATATTAATAACTGTTGTTCCATCTGTAATATTTCCCTATTTGGATGTAAAGCTAAACACAGGGGTGTAATTTGTACACATTTTTATCTCAAACGACTTTTAGTAACTGTATCTATTTGTGAGCAAAAACAGTTTTTTGAATTAATTTCAATGACAAGTGCACAACATAAACACACAATGTAGTATATAATGGACATTGAATTGTTTCACTAAATATGCAAGAATGTCATGCCCGAAGTTTAAAAAATAAGTACAGAAAAAGTAATGACTTCATGACAACATTCAAACTTTCCTTCCTACCTTCTGCTTTGTCAAGCCTTACCTCACTCATGAAGCCTTAATCAAGAATATGAGTTAATAGAAGCACTTAATGCCAGTGGTAGTGACTAACTATATAAGTGTGATGTGTGACAATAATACAATGACGGTGTAGATGTGGGTGTAGAAAGATTGGAGTGACAACTCTTAGGAGCAAAACATATTGTGTCTACTCAGCATGACATACATAACTAAAATGCAGAACAGAGAGCAGGAACTTCCCAGTATACCTAGCCAGGCTCTGGCAGGTCATACATCTACTTTACATTCAAGATACAGATTATGGGTTTCAGTGGGGTAGAATAGGGTGGCAAGTTGATGGGAGAAAAGGTCCTGGAAGAATTTTGGGTAAGGCTTGGACACCCAACCAGGCCTCATGATGACAGGAAGTGTCACTGGTTGATGATTTCCCAAAAACCAGCTGAGCATTCAGGCATGTCAAATGATAACCTAGAATCTGAAGGTATAGTCATGGGCCCATCAGATCTTGACTGTTGTGATGTATGAATGAGTTCTGGGTCAGCCATAGTTGAATTTGTTGCTGGAGGAACTTCCTCAGGCACACTCAGCTGATGTGCAATGGTTACGCTCATATATGGCACCCTCAGCTTGTACTATGTAATTGTTGGGATGAACAGATTCTCGGAGGACTGTGGCAGGTCTATCATATCCACAAGGAGTTTCTGTTCTGAAAGCTTGACCTGGAACAAGAAGTGTAAGATGATGTGCTGCTCTGTCATAACTTATTTTGTTGGGCAGCCACTTTGAGCAAAGTACCATTTGTACTTGTGTTTGTACTTGCTATTGTAATTGATGGTTAGTAACAGGGATGAGAGTCCTGCTAAGGTGCAACAATAACTGCTAAGCAGGTGATGGTAAGCCATCCTGTGGTTTACTTCTTACGTTAAGAAATGTTACAAATATATCAGTGTTATAAGGTGTGCATTTTTTCAGCAGGTGTTTGGCTGAGCAGATAGCTCTTCCTGCTAGGCTATTGGATTGAGGAAAGTAGGGGTTGCTGGTAGAGTGTTGAAAGTCACAGGTATATAAACTCTTTGAACTCTTTGTTCATGAATCGCATGGCATTGCTCGTGATGAGTTATTGTGAGATGCAATGAGTAGCAAAGTGTCTCTTCAGTTTGGCAATAACAGTAGCGCTGGTGAGGATGGGTAGGTAGTCTATCTCAAACCACAATTAATAAGATTCCACCAAACTAGATGTTCCTTTCCACTCCATTCCAAGACAACTGCAGCAGTGACAGACCAGGGCAAGTCAGGAATCTTGTGTAGGTGTGTCACGCTCCGGCCCCGCTTACAGGTACCAGTGTCTGTACATTCATCTCGCAGGCAGTGATAAAGGCATATCGTCGCTCAATTCCATTATGGGCACCACCATGCGGTTGGACCTGCACATGTGCAGAACCGCAGTCTTCCTTTAAAACCTCCTCTCTTCCCTCATTTTCCGCAGGATCATGGAGTGCTATTTAAACCACCTGTGTTCACCTGTTTGGCGCCTGTTCTTTAAGCTCACATCCAGCAGCAGTACAAACTGGCTCCTGCTTCCTCCGTGACCTGCTTCCATTGTGTCAGCATGCTCACCTATCCATGGCCAAAATTGAACCATTGCTGTTCCAGTATCTCTACTACTACCTCCTGAGTTACTATATTGTGTCAGCCTAGGTTCTCTCTTCGCTGCCTCTCTGAGGGCAGGCTGAGCTCTCTCAGCCTGCTGTCCTCTCCGTGGTCAGCATTGAACTACCGCTGTTCCAGTGACTCCATTGCTTCTCCTGACTTACCTCCTGATGTCAGTGTCTGTCTCCCATCAACTCCTGGCTCTTCCATATCTCTCTACTGTAGACTCTCTAACGGGGCTGTGACCTGTGGGATAGGTGCCGCTAAGATCATACTTCCTTGCGGGGGTTCCTGGTGATTACCACCTACCCATTAGACTGCGTGCCCGTGAGTGAGCCTTGTCATATGCAGCAGAGTCTGGGAATCCACAGCTTGGTCAAGACAACCGTGACAAGGTGCAGAGGTTCCTTTTGGTTGAAGTTTTTTGAGAACATTGCCACATACGGAGATTTCTCTTTCAATGTCCCTAAACATGGTGGACCAATATAGTAACTAAAGGCCTCAAGGCCCGGGCTCCCCTGGTGGAGCTGCTTTGCATAGTACTTCTGCAGGGTGTAGTGTATAATGAATCGCTCACCTCTCAGGATGACTCCATCAGACAGAGTAAGCTCATCTCTCATGGCACAGAAGGGAAACAAATCTTGTGAGATCCCCTAAAGGACTAGGGCAACATTTGTAATATGATTTGAGACAACCACATGCCCGCCAAGGTTTCATGTGTTAGCTCATCCATTTGGTTGGAGGCTAGAATTTACACAGACATTGTCATATTCATCCTCAAATTGTGTGCTCTCAGTGTGAGGTAAGTAGGCCTGGTATAGGGCATCAGCTACAAATAGTTCATTACCAGGCTTGCATACGACATTTAAATGGTATGTCTAACTTGAGCATCATTCTTTGTATGTGGGCAGAAGCATAATGCAGAGGCTTCCTCAGTATGGTGATGAGTGGCTGATGGTCTGTCTCAACAGTAACAGGATGCCCATATATAAATTACCATCTGTGCATAATGTGATTCAGTCTCAATCAGTGCTCTGGGTGAGAAGGCTATGGGCCTCTTATTTTAAAGGCAAACAGCAACCAGTCCATGTATAGAGGCATCTGCAGTGATCACCAACGGTAAATGGTAGTTGTCATTGTGTATTTAGATCTGCAACATTTTTTGAAATGGTTTCAGTTATTACAGCGATTTTTAAAGATCAGGCATTTTTGCCACTCAGGTGCCCGACACAGTTTTGGCATTGCATGTGTTGTGGTGTTATGCGCTGTATACTACATACTGCTGCCTCCTTTCTTAATTCCCTTGTCCTCCTTTCAGACTGTTAAATTAAGCATACAGATGTCAAATTCTTTTCTCTTAACAACTGTGTACATACAGTATCATTATGAATACCACAAAAATTTCTGTCTCTGTTTATTTCGCTAGTGATCACATTGTTTTGCTAGTAGCTTTAATGTTGACACATATGATTGCATATTTGCATGACGCTTCTGGTTTGTGGCATTAAATATGTCTGTCCATTATAACATTCTTTACGGGAATCATGTATCCTCAACTTGTTTTAGAAGCAATTTGGGGTCCTTATTATCCTCCCCTTCCTCATAGACAAATGTGTCCGCTTTATCTACTGCCTCTACACCACCCAGATTTAGTAAAGAATATGTTTGTACCTTTTTTGACTTCTCAGATAGCCCAGCAATGCAGTATACTTTTCTTTTCTTCCTGAACTGAAGCCAGTTGTCAGCAATCATAGAATAGGAGAGGGTTAATGCAACGGAGACCTTGAGCCATGTCTGCCAACTTCTGACACCCTGTAGATTTGGGTGTAGAAACTCTGGAGTGACAACTCTCAGGAGTAAAACATTACATTACATGTTTGCGCAGCGTGACATACATAGAAAAGAAACTTCCCAGCATACCTAGCCGACAACCTCACTTCATAGCCATACATCCAGGGTCGGTGCAAGGTCTCCAGGTGTTTTAGGCAAAGTTTCAGCCTACAGCACCCTCCCCCCCCAATACCCTCCTGCGAGGCTCATCGCAAGAGTTCCATCGGACTGCCATGAGAGACAGCCTGGCAGTTGTCGGGGCCACCTTCCATTAGTCTAGGGTTAGTGCCGATGATTCTGGGCTGCAGAACATCTCTTGCCCCACCATATAAAAATAAATCATTGGTTTGAAAAAAAACCCCCAAAAAAAACAGATTCATTAAGCAAAAAACAAAACCAAATCAAGTGGCTTTATTAAGTAACATGCCTATTGAGAAAAGTCCCAATAAGGCCTGTGGCCAATTTGCCCCAGCCAACAGCCAATCAGTAATTACTTCGGTTGAAGGTGAAGTGTAAAATAAATAAAAAGGACTACCTTCTTCTGGCTGGCAAGGCTTCAGTCCGGATGCACTGATGAATAATGATGTATGCTCTCAATGCTGTCCAGACTCCACTTCTGTCCATAGGCAAGTAACTGAAGTAACAGCAGTGCATTATTTAAAATTGCTTGCTGATGTAGTAATATATATATTATAATTTAAGCTATGACTTGTATTTATAGCCACATAGTTCTTGTGTATTGCTGAACTATTTGGCTAAGAATAGAAATTATAGCTCATGAATATAAAAATTACTAATTTTCCATTTCTAATGATACATATGGATTAAGAAGAACCACTGTCTTTCCTCTAGAATGTACTTGGTGTAAGTGTTTTCCTGCTGGGGCATAATTATAGATAATGGTACAAAATAGAGCTATCATAATTTTTATTATTAATAACATATATATATATATATATATATATATATATATATATATATATATAGCTCCAGCATATTCCTTAGTGCTTTAAAGACTGGGAACAACACAGTAATAAAACAATACTGGAAATTATAGGCGGGCAGAGAGGTAAGAGAGCCCCTGCTCGCAAGATTACAACCATTAAAATTAAAAGGGTCTGTATTTATGGAACTTCTGGGGCACGGACACTGGCAAAAAAGAAAGACATTGGCACCAGAATAACATAATCCCAGCAATACACATCACTAAATTATACTGGTTATACATAGTAAGAACATTTCCAGCCACCTAGTATAGGAAATGCTTTGACGTCATCCATTGTGTTTGACTGACAACCATTTCAATATTATAATGTATATTGCTGACACACATTGGTCAGTATGACGTTATACTAATACTAAGTGCACTAAGGCAGATATTAAAGATAGGTTGTAACTTACTAATTAAAGTATATTATGCTACGTACTGATATTATCTGTACATTAGTCTACATGTCCTATAAAATATGACATTTTAAACATATATTTTCTAATCACTTAATACCCCATACTTTATAATATAAGAGATCACAATAATCTATTTTGGAGTGAACTCACCAAGGTAAAATTACCGAATTTAACTTTTTCAGAAAAACATAAAAACTAAATAATCAAAAAAAATACAGTACCAAATAATTATTTTACATTTTTAGTTTTTTTACCCATAGTTGTTTACCTCCCAACTACCCTCCTAATTAAAAAAAACCAACATTTTAATGAATATTTGATTTATTTTACTTACCTATTGTTTTTCTCTTGGATGGTCAGCACAGCAGGAACTGCAGGGGAACTCAAACTCTGGCTCTCCAAGTGTCAATGGTGGCACAAAACCACTCCTCAGTCATGGACCTCATCTTCTTCTCAGAGGGACGGTGTGTGGAGCTTCATAGAAGGGAATGATGGGGAGGGGGTGGAGTGGCCCTGCAATAACTTTATTTACACTGCCTGTTATTAGACAGTGTGCAGCACATATCCTGTGGGTGGCGCCGCAGCAGACAAATGACACATTGACAGTTGCGGGCGGTGCCGCCGCACATCACAGTGACACTGCCGCCGAAGAACACTGCTGATGCCTGCAAAGCACTTTATTCATCCAGCGGCCACCAACAACTTCAAACAGACCACGGCCGCGGCCCCCCGCACAACAGTCAGTCAGTGGCACCCTACCTGGTCCCGCTGCCCTAGGCAGCTGCCTGAGGCTGCCTAATGGAAGTGGCGGGCCTGCATACATCTACAGTATGTACAGAATGCATCTGCTGTAATGGGTGTCAGATTAGAGACTTCCTTTTCCTCAAATATGATTTGAATGAGATAAGGTTGAAAAGTGTGTTTTGTTTATATCTTAAATAATACCAATGCAATTGCACCTTTACTGTATATAGGGTTTATATTAATTTTCCTGATTTTGAGATTTGAAATTTGATGGATGAAATATTCTGACCACACTGCCTGGATTTTTACTGCATTTTAAAACGATGAATATACTGATCTTTTTCTCAGTACTCTGCAAACAGAAGACTAACACTGACACTCCATGACAGATCCTTTAACACACATCTCACTGTAGGACCATATACTGTATATAGGAGCTGAAAAGTGAGTTTGACATTTGACTTTATCTGCCTTTTTTTTTTAAAGTTTTTAAAATCACTCATATTTAAAATGTCATACAATTGCAGGTCTTAAACTCACTTTACCACAATGAACCCCCTGCTGATCAGGTGCATATCTTATCGTTTTTGTAAATGTGCTGATTAATTGAAAATAACATGTTGTATTTGTTAGGTCACCCAAATAAATTTTATCTATATTTAGGATTATATGAAATAAAATGAATAAAAATTATAAAAAATAAACTTTTTCATGATTTTACTCATTACTTTTTTCCACATTTTCTATAAATCTATTCTAAATGTGTTCCTTATTTCTCCTATTTCTTTTTAGTTTTCTCTTTTTTTCATTGCTGTTAATGTTTATATAAACCTGTGCTTACTTTATTTTATTAATTTCTTAACAACAATGGTAATAAAATTACAGTTATTTTTTTAACTGATTTTGTCTGGACCATCAACTATTCAATAAAGTACATTTGGTGAAGATTACAGTGTCTTCATATTTTTAAATTATATAGAAATTAAGAAATATCAATAACAAAGCAGAAAGATGGGGCATAGGAATGAGGGAGGGTATGAATATGTAAAGGTTAAGGATTCAAATGTGCAGTACACCACCATCTACAGTGATCCCCATCAGTAGACTAGGTTATTTGCAATGCATTCCTGTTATTCCCTTTCAGGAAAGAGTTGTGGTATTCACACTTGCATCTTTTACATGTGTGTGATGAGCCAAATAAGAATTGTTTGGGAGATCACAGATGGAAGTTCAGATTGTTTCCAATCATTGGAAATTGAGCGTTCAGTTGCTGAAAGATCAGGGATTTCACTTTGTCTCAAAATGGGACAATTCATGAACAGGATTACCATATATGGGGGAAAGTTCCCCTGTGACTTAAAGCAACTGCATCATGATGGATTTTTAGCTACAGCTTAATTTATTAGGCTTGTTGTACCACGTATTGTAGATTTTCTAGGCACTTTCTTTGATAAATGTAGCTGCCGAACTCTGTGTCTTCCCCTTCACAATTTTTTCATAGATAAGGAGAGAATCAAGCTATACACAGTCGAAATCAGTGTTTAGGTGGGATTATCTCAGGCAAAGTACTTCTAACAGGGTAGGTCTATGATGAAACTTGTATAGAAAGTGTTGCAGAACTCCACATTTTTGGTGGAGAAAAGTAAATGTGATATACAGGTGGTTTCCTGAGTGATACCTGGAGCAAGTTTAGTTTTAGATACGGTCCATTTTTGGAAGATCTTAAAGATCGTTCCTGAAGGAAAGTTATTCACTATTGAGTCAAGAGGGATGGTAGTTGGTAGTTCTGAGAGAGATAAATGCCACGTCTTGGAAAGGAATGAAGTTACTGGGTTCTATTTGTTTTGGCAAGGCCCTAGGGGGAGGCCAGGGTATTCAAGCCCAGGTTACATGATTCATGTCTAGCCAGGCCATGTCTTTTGTGATGAAGCTGGGAATTAGCTGTGAGGAAAATAATTGACTTTCATATAGGGGGAAAATCCTCCTCAACCAAGTTTCTTGTTTATTTCTTGAAGATAGAAGGGCTCATAAATAGTTGGACGCAAGTCTATTTTTGTACACAAAATACACATTTCTGTAGAAAAAAACATACTTATTCATACCTTAATGGATTCGGACACTTCCTATTCTTGTGATCCTTATATTTAGGTAGCTGGAACAATGGAGGAAGGGGTGTGCAAGCGTAGGTACAGTAAGGGCATGTACATGTAATAGAAGCATATTCAGAGGGGAAATGTCAGCGTATCTGTTATGAGTGCTCAAGCCCTGATGCAAGATATGTGCTGAAGATGATCAACAGTATGACCCTTGCTATCGTTAAGAAAGGAAATTAATAATTTCATAAAAAGTCTACTTGACCACAGTAAATGAGCGCTGGCAGAGCAGTATTTCACTGAATGAGATGGGACAATGAACTGATAGCTTGTGGAGCAGTGGGGCTCTTCCCTTCTTTATGTATAATCACTATTCTCATTCTAGGGCTTGGTTAGAAAAGTAGTGGTTTGAGGTATGGAAAGTAGCATATTTTTCATAGTAGGTTCCGCTTTCTTTTTCATTTTTTCCTTCATTGATACTTCTGCAATGTGCTGGGTTGACCCTTGATAAAAGTGTCTAGGGAGTAGTGCATTGGATAGAATTTCTGTTTTTACTTGGTCTTGTGATGAAGTGAAGGTGGTAAAGCCTTGAAAGTTATAAGGGTTCCACATAATAAGTAGGGTTTTGACTTGAGATTATTTTGCAGCCAATATAGAAAAGGACTGCTGGTTTTGAATTGATGAGTAAACATTTACCAATGTGGTAGTGTGCAAATAATCTGTATATAAATTCTATCCTATTTATTACAGTTTCAGTTGCCTCAACTCTTTTTTTTCATGCTGTATACCGGAAAGTTATTGGGAATCTTGAGGATCTAAGTTCTGGCTATAGTGAATGGTGAGGCTTATAAGGATATAAATAGTTTACTTTTCTTTAATGAGCTATTTAAGCTCTTAACCTTATAGGAGAGAACCCAATAATCCATAGGAATGCTAGGAATCAGTGTGCTCTGTAATCTCTGTGTGTGTAGGTTTGATTCCTATGACGTTTATTACTATCTTACTACTGATCTTATGAGTATGTGTAAGCTTCATCTTGATCTCTGTGAAATAAATCAACCTAATGGTAAAGCCACATGTCACTGAGCTCCTGTGTATTCACACTGTACCACTCACCAAAGGTCACACTGTTATGATCAGCATCCCTGCCTGAAATCCACTGCTAACAGGGGCCCAGGCTATATTTGCTGAAGATAAGATAGCTGAAATTGAGCCATGCTGTTGGAACACATCTATACACAAAATGTTGACAGTAGTCTGAGAGATCATCTAACAGTGATTAGAGTGGAAGAAAACTGTAAGTTGAAAATGTTTTACACAGAGAGTGTATGCAAAAGATGTACATGTTTATGTGTGTGCTGCTTTTGTTTTGTTTCTGCTCTGTCTCAGAAATCCATTCCATATTTTGCTGACTATCAGAGTTGTTGTGTGTCCTGGCTACCCTGCTTCCTGAGCTGCCAACGAAGATTCCACTTTGCACACTCATCACTGCTCATTCCATAACGGCTGAGCAATCATCACTCTCTGCTCACATGATTTCTAACCAGCAGCTGATTGGCCAGGGCCTACATAAATACATTCATTGCCATTATTGCCTTGCTGGTGTTAGGTTTAAATAGACTCGTTCCTGCATCTTTGTCCCGCGATTTAATTATCTTCTGCTGCTGGATTTCTGTGTTTGACCTTGGTTTTGTTTACTGGACCTTGCTGTTGGATCACTGCCTGCCTTTGAACACCTGGGGGTATTAACCTCCAGTTTCTTCAACTCCCGCGAGTTTGGCGTCTTCGGCGCTTAAATTTAAATCGGCGCTGCCTTGTAAAGGGAAACTTCCCTTTACAAGGCAGCGCCGCTTTAAATTTAAGTGCCGAAGACGCAGAACTCGCGGGAGTTGAAGAAACCGGAGGTTAATACATTTACCCCCTGGCCTGTTTATTGACTTTGTGTACCGCTCCTGTCCTCTGACCTGGCTTGTCAATTGATCTTTCTCTTTTGTGTCCTGTTTGTCTTGTTTTGTCTGCGTGTTGCTCCATAGTTGTGAGTATCCCTGACTCTACTTCACTCACAATTATTAACAACTGTACACTATTGGCATCAAGTCCAGGGAGTATCCGAGTACTGCTGCTAATGGTGAAAAACATCATGTACCATAGGTTCTGAATAGTGGTTAATGGTTGCTGGTTGTGGGGTTTATAACACAATACAACTGCAAGGAACAGCATGAGCATGATTTTTGTAAAGTCAGCACACTCTGAAAATTATGCCACATGGAAGTTTGCAATGGAAATGCAGCTTAAGAGGCAAAAGTTATGGAAGGTCACTAATGGCCCTGCAACCACGCCCAATAGAAATGATGTGGACATAGCAATGAGAACCATCGGTTTAGCTGTGCGGCAGCATGTATATTCTGTCATTAGGGAAATGGCATCAGTGCATAAAATGTGGATTGCTCTGCAAAAGACTTATGAGGACAGAGAATAATGAGGTGAATAAATCTAAGAAGGATGTTATATGAAACAAATTTGAATGTGTGCAAGGATATGAATAAGTATATTGGCAAACAGATGTCTATATCACAACAAATGACTGCAATTAGAGTTGAAATAGATGAGGAGGAGCTACCAATAGTGATACTGCAAAATTTGACTCTGAATTTGATTTACTGGTGGTTGATTTAGAGTCATGTGTGACCAAAGTTACAACATAAATTGTCCAAACTAAATTACTACAGTTTCAAAAGCGCATACCTATAGAGACAGTTGTGGATAGTTCTGCCTTACTTACCAAGGGTGTAAAAACCAAGACAATAAAATTCAAGTGTTGCAAGTGTCACAATCCAGGACACAAAGCCTCAGAATGTAAAGCAAATGAACCAAGTGCAAATTCACTGCATTGTGACTGAAATCATAAGTCAGCACTGAATGTAGGAGATTTTCACAGTAAAGATTGCTGGGTCATTGACTTGGAAGCCACGCGGAATTTGAGCTGCAACAAAAGGTTAGTTTAAATTGCTGAAAGCATGTGACCCTTTGATAGTTACAGGAACAGGGAATAAGACTTTAATTGCCACAGAAATGGAACAGTAAATGTTCAAGTAAGAATTTAAGGAAACACAGTAGTCACTGACATTTAGGATATATTGTACATGTCAGACCTGGGGGTAAATATGATAGCTGTGAGTGTATTGGAGAAGTAGGAATTCATAGTACAATTGGCAAGAAGACAGTATACTATATTGTGCAAAATGGTAGATGGCAACCTGTAACCACTAATTATGTCCTGCACACAGAAAAATCGGAGTGCATCCCCTGGAGAGCTGACCCCCACCTTTGTATATTTTCGATTGAACTGGCCTATGACCTGCATTACACTGGACCCTCCTGAAGCCTGGACCTATAGAAGCAAGCCACATCATCTGCATTGTCTTACTGTATTCACTGACTGTATAATAAGCAGGGGCTCTGGACCTAGTGGACAGTCTACTTGACCACAGCCTTCAGACCTGAATGACTGTATACTGGATCCAGTGCGCCTGCAATAAGTAACGGCTGTACTTATTTTATTCTGATTGTTATTCTGCTACTTTTGGCTATTAAATCACATTGTGCTTTGGAACTACATATCGGCAATAGA